>NW_026599591.1:189375-191875 GCF_023634155.1 Falco peregrinus | reverse complement strand
GGCAGCAAAGGACCTCCCGTCGGCCGTGCACGTCGTGAACGGGTGCCCCGTTCGCTCCGGTTGGACCTCCCGAAGGCGGGGCTTTGTCGGTCCCGTTTCTTGACGGCCAGCGAGGCCGACGGAGGCATCTCCCCGTCCGCCGGGTCCGTCCGTCCGTCGGTTCCAGGCGATTGTCACCGGCCAATAGCAGGGCGCGCGGGGAGTAAGCCGCCGTCCGCCTCCGCCTCTTGGCGGACGCGCGCCCTGCTCCGAGGTAGAGCTAGCCTCCGCCTCCGCCGCTTTCCTCTGCCGGGTAGACCTGGCCTCCGTTTCTGGCCACCGCGCCCCCCCCCCACCGGCGACTAGGCAGCGAGAGCATCGGTCTCGGCCGTGCCGCACGGCATCCCGGGAGGCTGCCCGGGAACGGAAAGAGCGAGCTCAGTAACAGTCTCGCCGGTTGGGGGCGCGATGCCCCTGCCGGAGCCCTTCGCGGAAAGGACGGCCACGTTTACCCCTGGCGACGGGAGGGGACTTAGCCGCATTTCTGGGCCCGTCTGGTAGACCTGTTTTTCTCCTCCGTGCCGCCGAGGTGCCGAAGGGGTCGCACTCTCAACACTGCCTCCAGCGACGTCATCGTCGTGTGGCCTCTGTCGCCGCTCCCTCTCCCCGTGTCCAGATGCGCCACCCTCTTGCAGCCTGCCGCTGTCACGGCTGCCCTAGTCCGTACTATAGGAGAGCGAGCGGTGACTCCTCTCGCGAGCAGCGCGCTCGGCGCAGCCGGCTACTGAAGGGTGGCCGCCGGGGCCGGGCGTGTTTGTGTCGCCCATTCGCTTGCCCGTCCAGCGGGCCGGTCCGTGTCCGTGTCGCCCTTTCGGCTTGCCCGTTCAGCAAGCGAGGCGTCCGCAAGTTAAACTCGGGCTTGTTCCTTCCCGCGCGGTGCGCGTGGTGGTGGTGGTGGGGGAGCAAAGGCCGTGCGCCCAGCCCAGAGCCTGGTGCGGCGGCGGCAGCAGCAGCAAGCAGCAGCAGCGAGGGTGGGAAGCCCCGCCGGGAGGGACCGCCAGCGAGGCCGGGAGAAACGTTACCCGCAGGCTCGTGGCGGCCGCCGACTGACTGTCAATGCCGTCCCAGGTAATCGTGTCCGTGGGGGGGGGCTGCCGCTTCTCGCTCCTTTCCCTTTCCTGATCGATGAGGCCATTCGGGTCGCGTCGGAGAGGGCCCCCGGCGGGCCGGCTCTGCTGTGCGCTCCCCGTGCCAGGGGTGGCCGCGGTGGCGTCCGGTGTTCGGGCCAGGGTGGTTTCCTTTCCAATTCGCCTCCCGTCGCGCGTGTGAGGTGTGCGCTTGCCCTCGGTGTCCCCGTGAGCAAAGAAAAAGGGGGAGGAGGAGGAGGGTGCGACGGCGCGGTGGTGTGGCGGCCGTGGGTTGCGTGCTCTGCCTGTCCGTCCGCCCCCCCCCCCCACCTTGCTCTGCTCATGTCGGGTTCCCAGGGCTTTCTCGTACCGAAACCGGGCTGTGTGACGGCCGCGTGGCCCTGCGAGTTTTCAGGCGGTCCTACACCACGCCGAGGTGTCGGTGCCGGCCTCGGTCCGGGGCTTACACCCCCGCGGGTGTGCCGGCCGCGAGCAGCGCATGGGCGGTGTGGTGGCCGAGCCACGAGAGACGAAACGGGGCGCGCAGAAGGCAGAAAGAAGGGGGAGAGCCGAATTTTTTTTGTGGGGTCGTGCCCGCGTTCGGCGGGCCAAGAAGGGGGCGTCTCCTTCTGTGCCGCTGCTTTGGCTTCTGCGCTGCCACCCCTGCCTGCTGCGGAGCGAGCCGCGCCCCCCGGCGAAGGGGCCTCGGTCGCCAGGTCGCGCCCGCCTCCGCGGGTCGCTGTCTCCTCTAGCACGTCCGCTGCTCCCGCGGCAGAAGGTGGGGGGGGAGCCGAGTGTCCTACTCGACCTCCCCCGCCCGCCCTCCCTCCCTCCCTCCTCGTCCTCCGGCAGCCGTTTTTTGTGGCCGGTGGGGGGGGGCGTGTGTTGGAGACGAGGGTCCGGCTTCGGGGGGCGGGTCAGCCCCGGTCGGGGTGCGTCCGATGATGCCGCGCGGAGCGGGCGCGCGCCACGCGCGCTTCCTCCCCTCCCGCCGCCTCGACGGGGAGAGGTGGGGTTCCGTGCGTGCGCGAGAAAGCCGCCCGTGGGAAAAAAAAAAAAAAGCTGCGCAGCGGTCTCGGCTCCTTGCCCGCGGCGGGCGCGGGAAGGGCCGGCCGCCGGGGGCCGGTCGGTGCGCTGCCCTCGCCGCGTGCGGCGGCAGGGTTCGGGAACGGCGCCGCCGGCCCCCCCCCTAGGCGCGCGCAGCCTGGTTTCTCGCGGTCCCGGCCGCCGCCGACACGCCGCCGTCGCGTCCGTGAAGCTGCTCCGGCGCGGGTCGGAGCCGGCGCGGCGGCGGTCCCCCCCCTCCAAGGAAGGGGGCGTGTGTCCGGCGGGCCGGGGCCGTCCGCGAAGCCGCGCGCGCGCGCGCCGCGGGTGGCGGCTACCTGGTTGATCCT
>NW_026599591.1:87500-189362 GCF_023634155.1 Falco peregrinus | reverse complement strand
ACGAAATAATAGCTTAAAATGAATATGCCTTCTTTCCTCCTTCAAGAAAATGCCTTAGAAATGCATTTCATAATAAAATATAAAAAGAGCTGAGAACTGCAAAAATGAAATGCTGTTTTTATCCTTTTTTTTTTCTTTTATCCTTTTTCTTTTCTTTTAAACCTCCCTGCTATTACAAATGGTTCTTGGAGTAAAATCATTGCATAGGTAGCTGTAGGTCACTATTACTATAAAAATGCAGGAGTGGGATGCTGGGTTCAAATCCTTTCTAATACTGGCTCAGAATACCCCATGGCAGTCCCCGTACTGTTCATTGCCCCTGTGTCAGACAACATGTTTCTTGCTGGGAGGCTGAGAAACTCAGAGTATCAGTCTGTAAGGTACACCAAGACTCCTAGATAAAAGTTGTCAGGAAAAAAAATTTACGAACTATTATTTGCATTGGAGGGAATACAAATAGAACTAAGAGACAGCAAGTAAAAGCTGGCTTTCCTAGAGTTAAATACCGATTTTTACTTGCATCTACGTGTGAGCTGTAGCCTATGTTATCCCTAAATCAGACAGCAGAGTTAACTTCACTCATCATGCTTGCTAAGGTACAGGGAACCAGAGGTCATTGCTCTCACGCCAGAGATTTTTAACAGTAACACCACTCTGGTAAGATTTCCATTCTTCAAAATACATTTTTTTAAAAGAGCAAATTAATTCTGAAGCTGCACCCAGCAAACCTAAGGAAGCCAAGCACTGTCTGTGTTGAAACTATTGCCTGTTGCTGCTCCAGAAGGGAAGGGAGGGAGCTGCTGTGTGGGAGGAAAGAGCATGGGAAAAATATCCGCTGGATGAAGATCTGGAGCTTCCTATTCCCTCTTTAGAGCAGGCTGCAGCCTCCACCCCTCCAAACGCAGACAGGAATTCTGAGGAGTTCCTTACGTCTTTCCCAAACAAGAAAGTGCTTTGAAGATTCTGATGCTCACCCAGTGTTAAACCACTGCCTTTTTTATGGCACTTCAACAGCTGCCAGGACACCAGAGCTGAATTTCAAAAGTCAGCCTACTTCTCAGCTTCTTCTTCCTTTCCAGTTGCCAATAGAAATCCCTGTCTCATCCCCCATGTCTGTCTCAGCTATGGGCTGAATCTTCTAATTCACAAAGGCAACAGTGTGCGTGAGACATTAGCTTTTAAACAAAAGCCTTTTAAGAAGGTTGTTTGCAGAACTTTCCTGTGGGAACCGGTCCACTTTCAGTATGGCCTCTCATAACATTGCTGCTTCGGAGGTGATTCAGCAATGCCTCGTTTCAGTACAAGCTTGAGAAGAAACAGCTTTAAGAGCTAGACAGGCTGATAGAGAGGCTCCATGTCGCAAAAGCTCACAGAGGGTCATAAAAGTGACATTATCAATTCCTCTTCAAAGGAGGAAATGTCTCAAGGGAAAAGCAGCGTCAGCATGGTTGCTCTTACCATTAACGCAATATGCTGCCACATGAGCAGGTTATAACCTACCTTGCTGCAGTTCAGTTCTGAGTGAGGGTGAAGTATGGAGTTATAGCACAAATATTAACACCCACAGAGGGGTAACATAACCGTTTCCCTTTGCAAAAGCAGCCACTGCTTGGCTGCGTGACCCCAGGCACTTAGCTCTGACAAAGCTACACTACACCCATGGGATTTAGCTTTCATTTCCCTCCAACAGAAAATCTAGCACTGCAAAGAGCTTCCTACTTCTAATTTGCTGTCGATAGGAAACAAAGACAAATTGCAAAGCAGAGCAGCTGTAAGGAAATTTTGCTGCACGGACATTTGACGCACAGCCTACCAGCCATAAGGACACACATCCAAACGCTCTTATATGTGGGGCTCAGACTCCTTCATGCCACTTCCTGGCTACAAACTAAATCTCTTTCATTTGCTTGACACACCACCTGCACCCCATACGTTAACACTGCTGTCAATATTTCCAATTCCCCATATAACTATTTCATAATAATTAAATAAAAACACAGACTTGTTGCAGGTTCAGTACTATTTTTAAAAGCCTCCAGAGCCAGGAAAGCACAGTTTACAAACAGTCAGATGCTTCCAAGTGGCTCTTGCGTGGTCCTAATGCCTGCCACATCTTTGACACACAAATACAACCATGCCCAAACCTCAAAGTAAAATGGTCTCGCTTCAGAGGGTTTTTCTCTCCATTATCCTCTCCCACTGGGGATGCCTCTGCAGCACAAATGATTAAGACAGCCCTGGGCCTTCCATTTACGCACAAAGTACCTGTTTCCTGCTGACAAGGAAGACCCAGGCATTGCAATGTTGTCCCAGGAGCACAGTATTCAGAAGCCTCCAAGTACTGGCTGAAATGAGGCCGTACTTAGACATCTGACAACAGTGCTGCTTAATCCGGTTGAAGCAGGCTCTGCCCCCAAACCCTTATTCCCCTCCTCATCACTCTTCCATCACAGAGACCACAAAAGTGTTTATTTACTGCTCAGTGAACCAGGTCAGGGAAACGATCTGGCTGAAAAACAGTTTAGCCAAAAATAAAGTTATTTTTCCAGCTGAAATCTGGCTGCACAGCCAGCAATGCCAACACAAAAGAAGGGACAATACACAGACATAAATGAGCAGCAAAGGATGGGAAAGACTGAAAAAGCTAGCACAGAAGTAATACACATCAAATTACAGCCTCCCTCATAGCCCAGTTAGTTTGCCCTTAAGTCCTAAATCCACCTGATAATTGGAATAGAGCTAGAATCCTTTTAACTTCTGTTGTCCTTGAGAAAAAGATGCAGACTTTGCACAGAAAGCATCCAGAACAAAGATTTGGAACAGGGCTGTGCACTAGAGGAAACAGCAAGACAATATACAATCAAAACTTAGGAGTAGAAAAACTGGTTAAAATCTGTGCTATTTGGATTCTGACAACTGTAATACTGATCATTGTATCTTGGGTCTTCTGTAGTAAATTTACAAATCTCTCAGAGAGGCAAAGCACCCTCCTTCCAAAGCACAAGTTTATGCTGGATCTTGTCACACTCCGTATTTCTTGTTCAGCTGGTCGCTGTGGAATCGTTTTTGGAGCGTGGCATGAGTCACGTAGCATCTACCTGGGGAGCCCCTGCATTAATCCATCACCTTCGTGGGCTTCTGTGAGCCCATTGGTTGGTAGGAAGAAAAAGAAGGACTCTCGCCCCTCCCTGCTCTGAATGAAAGACGCTTCCTCTAAATCTTGCTACAGGATTTCAGGCTCAATTCAGCTTCTTTGGGGCTTTTGTCACCAAACAAATATGATGTCTTTGAAAGAAAGATTAACAGTTTGATGAAAGGATGCAATGGACAGCTTTGTTCTAGCCTGCTTCCCCCTAGAGCTTTCAGTCACTGTCACTTTCTTACCCACGGAGAGTATCTGTCTGACTCTCAGAGGAGATTATGGCCACCTTGTAAGATTTTGCCTCTCCTGGTAACAAAGCACTGGCCACTTTGAGGAGGTGATAATGATGAACAGGGGCTGGATTAGGGGCAAAGAACCTCACATCGATCTCTGAATTCTGAGAGAACACAAAGCAGTCGATGCTGGGATTCAAAACCCATCGAATGCTTAGAGGACATCCAATTCTCTCTCCTGCAGGAGGGGCAAGGCTACAAGCCCTGTCAGTCCCCCAGTTGTACTTACCTCATCATCAAATTAGCAGGACTAGTTAAAAGGGCTTAGGGTGAGGAACAGATGGCATGGATTATTAACTGTTGATGTTCTCATACTAAACTAGATACTAAATTCTGGCCCGAATTACCTGAAGAGCTTACCAGTTTCTGAGAAGACTGTCACACTGAGCATATCCACACAGCACAGTGCAGTTGTGTTGATATTCAAGCTAATTCTGAACACTAAAGATGGCTAAGCATCTTCTAATGCCTGGGATATCTTAGCTGTCTCTGCACAGCACAACCTGCACAGCACAACTGCCATACAAATATACCCATAGATGAACTGTCTCATCCTTTTCCCTCTACACACAGCCACGCACCCATTCAGCATGCAGAATTTCAATCTATATGACATTTGCATACAGTAAAGCAAGACAACGCCCATTACTTCCTCCCTGCAAATGTTCTATGGCCAAAGGGGCAGCAAACAGCAAAGCAAAGCTATTAACAGGGCTGGCACCAATGCCAGCTGCTGCACAGGCAGGAGCTGCCACTCAGAAATAGATCACTCCTAGCAAAAGCTCAACTTGTTGTGACTTCAGTGACATACAGACTGCCCTGGGCTTTCCCCTGCAAGTAATTTTTCATCATTCCCTAGAGAAAGGGCTAGGCCAAGGCTGACCGATGTGGTGATAAAACTACAACTTCTGGTTCTAAGAGGCTTCACCCGCATTTCCCATCAGTTCAGCAAGAAGTTCATCTCCTTTTCATGTCCAATGAACCAGGAGCTGAAATGGAGACAGGGTGGGCCATGATTTCTTTTACTGAGAAGGAAAAAACTTCAAATATAATCCCTGGAAAGTTGCTATGGAAGACTCTGCTTCTGTCCTCCTCCTTTCACTGCAGTAGTCAGGAGAGTGAAGGATTCCACCACAGCTCTCGGTTGATGGGCAGCCCTGCTCCAGTATAAACTCATCCAAGGTCTCTGACTAAGCAAGACCCCTGCGGTGATACAGACCTAGGACCCAAAAGCAGTGAATGCACTGCTTTATTACCCATGGACACAGAGCCCAAGGAAAACAGACTCCTTTCCAGAAATCAAAGCAGACCACAGATGGCCAGTAAAAAGCTATAATACTAGCTGGCTCTGGAGTCCTCACGTGGCAACATAGCAGGAGAGGTTCCAGTCTGATCTTGAACTCCTGAGCTGGCAGCACCCCAGCTTGTAAGAGGGACAACATCTTGTATTGCTCCCAGGCAATGCTCTTGGGTCGCTGCAGGCGTAGCCTTAACAGCCTTTAAAGGCTCCTCAGTCCAAAAACATGAAGAGCGTCTCTACTTTTGAAGGATGTAGGAGACATGCTTACATATTTGTGTACATCCATTGCATGCCTGTAATCACTAAGGGTGCGAAGAAAGCTATTGAAAAGCCCCAGGACCATTCCAGAAATTGCCTAAGCTTGGAAGGGACAGAGTAGCTTCTCCATACCTACAGTTCAGAAGGTCAATATACCACACACAGCCTGGAAACTCAGGCCATACCTTCTCCTCAATTTGATGCTGCTCTCGGTGCTTTTCTTTCTCGTTTTGCTTTTCTATAGTCTCCTTTTCTGTGCTCAGCACTGACAACGCCTGGACCACAGTGCGCCCTGCTGGAAAGCAGCAGCTACGGCCAGCCTGGAACTATTTCTAGGGATGGATGACTTCAGTTTTAACAGAGAACTTCAGGTACCAATGCTTTAAGTAATAGCCCACTGAGCTAACTGTTTGGTTCGATTCTTACATCCGAAAGCCGACTGTTCTAATGCACGCTAATCTGTTTTACTCCTTCTGTACTACTGTGTTATGAAGTTTGTGAAAAACACTTCTATAAATGTCAGGTAACTCCATGGGATGCTGTAGCTCAGTTTCACACATTTACCAGACCTACAGATCACCTCTCCTAACCAGGAATGAGGATAGCTGTGAGCCACACTAGGAGTTTTGTTCTATGTTTTGGCTACCTCTTTTTATCCTTGCTAATATGAAGCACTGCCTTCTCATTCATTATGGGTCTTTTAGTTTGAATTTCAGCAAGACAGCTTGAAAAGCCTTGTCCCCGTGTGGCTCTTGGCAGGCTAAGAAGTAAAGTGCTTTTGCTCTCAGTTTTCACAGAGCTGGGGAGGTGCTGCTTATTGTTAAGCAATGAAAGGGGAGGGCTCAGGTCACATCTGCGAAATGTTAGCGGAGAAGGGAGGCTGGGTGAAAGTAGGTGGCCAGCACAGCATAGCACTGCTGGATTTTGCAAGGCCACTGGGGAGATAGCCATTTGTCTTAGAGCCCTGATAACGGGCAGGCTTGCTCTCTGCTAGCTAGCTGGGGGTTGTAAATACCTCTGCAGACACAGACTCTTCAAATGGCTGGAGACTAGGCTGATAGAGGATTAATCGCCTGGAGGGTGGGTCGAAAGGGAGTTAATTAGCTGTGTTAATGCATGGAGATAAAGCAGGTTCGTGCCTCCTGGCCGCCTTACTTCCAGCACCTGGACTTTTGGGGCAACCAAGATGGAGCTACCAAAATGGGCCTTGAGAGTGGCCAAAGGAAATTATCTCCCACTTAGAAACGCAGCCTCTCTATCTTCAAGGGCCCATTAAGCACCAGCTGTTGCTAAACCGGTAAAAAGCGTGCCAATGAAGCTCAGAGAACAGGAGGTTATGAGTGTTCTAACCCAGGCTACTGTTCAGCAAGTTTGCAGAAAGGCTAGTGCCCAAAGTATTCAGCCAAGGAAACAGCCACAAATCCCATTGTCTGCAATGCTGTGTAAGGAATGCCTCAAAATCACTGCACTTTCAGGTGAAGAAACGGAGCTACAGACTGAGTGGCTGTCACTTCTTCCACAGTCAAAATGGTAAACGATCTTCTCTCTAGGCACTTCTCTGGCTGAATCATGAAACAGCAACTAGACAAGACCCACTATGATCCACCCTGCCACTGTATACCCGTTTAGAATGACGCTACGAAATCCCAGCATAACAGAGCCAGAGCAATTACATCTGAGAGGTCTCAGCTCCCCAGTCTACCCTACACAATGCATGGCAATGTCAGGAATCTCCTCAGTCCTCTTTTGAGCCTTCGTGTGTCATAGTTCAGAGTGTAAAGCCAGCTGTACTGAGAGTCCTGTGCTTAGAGTCGCTGTCTCAGGAACACATTGCCACCTTTGCGTTAATGTCACTGACAATGAAGAAGCCCAAACTAAAAATCACCCTCTATGGCTGTCATCAAGTTTACAGCCAGGCATATCAGGAAATCACCTGTTCTGTACTCCTACATTAAACTTAACTCAGTTACTCATGTCTGGGACTAGCAACTTAGATTTGCCTTTGGCTAAAACACAGTTCCCAGGAAGACATCCAGAATGATGCTAAGATACCAAGAGACACAAATTCCTCCATTATCCTTGTTAGCCGGTAGTAATTTTACTGTTAAAATTTGTACCTAGTTTCTCATTTTCATTTTTCTGGCTATAATATTCAGCTGCTGATTCCTGTTACGCCTGTCTCTGCTATACTAAATAGATCTTCAATAATCAATACTTAAACTCCATGGAGTATTTACACAGTGTAATACAGTCATTCTCATGTTCTTTCCTGCAAGATAAACAGATTGAACTGTTTATGTCTCTCACCAGCCCTTGAATCCTTTTGTGGCTCTTTTCTGTAACTCTCCAGTTTTGCAATGTGCAGTAATCCAGTCCTGATTCCACTAACAGCATGCGCAGAAAAAAAATCACCTCCCTGTTCCTATTTGCTACACCCTTGTTTATAAATCTACAGATCAAATTAGCCTTTTAAGTTTCAGGATCAGACTGGGAGCTGATGTTCAGTGGGTTGTGCCTGGATTTCCTTTCAGAGCCACAGCTTCCAGAATACAACTCACAGTCTGGCTTCCAGTCCCTGCTCTTAGGTCTGTGACTTTGCAAGTAGCTACATCAAAATGTACTTTCTTTAAGCAAGCCCAGTTTACCAGATCTCTGTAGCTGTCCTGCCCTTGTCATTATTTGCCTCTCCACGAATTCTTTACTCCTAGATCATTTATAAATAAGTTGAAGAATACCAGTACTGGCACTAGTCCCAGCTGAATCCCCTTCTGACCCTCTCCAGAAATATGCCCATTCAGTGATTTCTAAATCACAACTACTAATTAAGATAAGTTTAGGGGAATATTTCTGCAATGCTGGGATTTATTAAAGGTTAACATCGTAAGTATGCCACAAGTCTCCTGAGATAATGATTTCAGCAGTAAGTTATCTGGCTCAGCCATTTTCATTTTTTGACACACAGTAAAGGTTGTCTAACTACCCTCCCATAGCAAACAGTCTGAAAACTGTCTGAAAGAGTATTTTATTGTCTTCATTTCATGTGAGTCCTTATTCTTCCCCAAAACAAACCAGGAAAAAAAATTGAGCATTTCTGCTCTTCCACATTTCTTATCAGCCTTTTTACCTTCACCATTTAGTGACAATTTCCGGTACCATTACTATGCTTTCTTTTCCTATCAATATAGTTGAAAAAGTCCTCCTTATAGTTGTCAGGGACTACTGCAGGTTATCCTGGCTTCCTTGTCATTTTCTACTCAATATAAATTCCAAATTATATCAATCATTAATTGTTCCCAACTTTCTGTATTTCTTTTATATTGCTTTTTAAATTCTAATTCCTACCCTTATTCCACCAGTGAACTGTGGTAGGCTTTCAGCCAGAAGCAGCTCTTTATTGACTGGGAGTCATGACTTGTGAATAAAGTCTTCTTTTATAAATCCTATTTCCACTCATAACTTTTCCTATCCACATTTTTCTTTTCCTTTGCCTCCAACATACCTCCCCTCCCGCATCAGTTTTTAACTGCATCAGTTTTTTAACCTGTTGGTGTCCCTTATCTCCATATCAAAGTGATCTGAGTCAGCAATCTGTAACAAAACTCAGAGTCAATTTATTGCTTTTCTGAACTGTACTTTGAAAGCACCAAAGACCTGAATTCTGCATCCCCTGTTTTACTTCCTCCCAAGCTTTCCAGTCTATGCTAGTACCTTAGGCTTTCTCCCATCCCCTTTCATTTGTCCTTGCAGGATGTAGCATAGCCTGATCTGATACTATGGTGACAGTAAAATCATCCTTCCCCCTCCATTTTCACTTTTCCCATCATGTCAATGCTTGACAGGTGACCATTATTTCATACCTATGCAACATTAGGTCATCAAGTGAAAATGCTGTAGGCATGCTAGGAATTTCTGCTATTTTTTTCACCATTCCATTACCTACAAGCACATGTAAAACTGCCACAACTCTAGTTCCTGAGATGCTACCACCCAGGGTGCCAAACTCCACGCAACAGAAAGGACCACACTGGCAATCTGCCAGCAGCTGAAAGGCTATATCTAATTGTGCATAAAGTTGAGCAGATTGTCTGCTTAGACTAGAGCAAACAAGCTTATCTTTAATGCAGACATATGGCCAGCAAAACCTACAGATCCCAGCATGCAACATTATGGCCAGCTGGCCACTTGGATCAGAAAGAAGCATTACATGATCTGATACTGTGGTGACAGAAGATCAGTATCACAACCCCTCCATGTTCAAAAATCATGAGTCGGGCCACTCAAATTCATGAGTTTGGCTCAGAGAGCTGGTGACTTTAGAGGGGATAAGCCAATTGAATTTGCTTTTGAGACAGGGTTTGCATTCTCCCACTTTTCTCTACAATCATTTACAAAAATGTATTTTTAAAGTAAAATCTAAGTTACACAGTCACTTGTCTCTGGGAGCTGAGACACCAAGAAAAACCAGGCAGACTCACAGTATGATTAGGGGAGGAGCAGCAACATAGTCTGAACTCTTGAAGTGCACAAATAACCCAATAGACAGACACACAGACAGAATCTGGAACCTGCAATCACCACAGATATCACTGATAAAGATGAGGGTGGCAGACAGTTTTGTTACAAAACTCCAGGTTCCCCAATCTTGCACTAAACTCTCTGCTTTTACCGTTGTTTCCTTTATTCAATCTGGTTTAACTTCCTTTCTTCCCACCCCTCAGCTGTCATATAAAATGTTCTCTCTGCCTCCAATTTTCCATTCTGTAAGACACCTCTGCTCTCCTATTATGACACCCCATACATTTGATGACAGTTACACCCTTGACAGCCACCACAGATTTTCAGTTTCCAATTAATCAAGAAAACTATTCCAAAAGAGTTGTTACTTTTAGACAGGTTAAAATCAGCCCTTAATCTCTCAGTCCTGTTCTTTAGGTCTTTTAAGGGAGAATCCTAATGCACGCTGGGAGCATCACTCACATGTTACTCAACCCGGTCAATTTTTTGTATATTTATGGAGGGCAGAGATGATTTTGACTTCGGTCACAATTCTAGAGTCAATAGATTTGGGAATTCCTACTTCTGCTCTGACAATAACTGTTCAAGAGTGGATCTAGCCAAGAAAGACAAGAAAAGCTTCGGGTCAAAATGAGGGGATTGGCCAGAGCTATGAACAACATGTCAGGAAATAGAAAGAGCACTGTCTGCGCTGGGTCAGGACCAACATGAACTGGCAGAATTGAAAGAGGGTAATTCAAGACCCAGAGTTTGAGTACCTTGCAACCTGGAGTGAGGGACATTGGCAGAGCCGTGCAGATAAAGTCAGCAGAAAGCCTGTGTCTACCTCCTGTTCTTTTTTCCCCCCCTACATTTTCACAAGCAACCAGTACTTCAGGCAACCTGAATGCTTGTTAAAGGGGGGTGGATTGATCTTTCTTTAATGTCAGAGCTTCTATCTGCATGTGATAGAGTGCAATTAGAAAGGCTACATGCCTTGCTGATCCTGTAACCAGTTCCTGCCTTACTTCCTTCACCTGACAAGCTCATTCCATCAGTCCTCAGGTTCAGTCCAAAAAGGAGCAGAACAGAGCAGCCAGAGCTGCACAGGCACCATGATGAATCTTCTTTTCTTCCATTAAGAAGCACTCAGCTGCACTTGAGCTCAGGTAGTCTTTGAGAATTAACTTTTTTGAGGAGATAGAGATCTGCACTAACAGCAACAACCTCCCAGTTTTACCGAAATCTCGGAATGAAGAACTTATCGACACCAATGTGATGTAGATAAGCAGACACTTCTTTATTAATGGCCGGGTGCGTGAGCGAGTCCTCTCACGATCAACGCACACCAAGTCTCAAAATCAGATTCCATATATAGAACTTATTCATACATATTCATTAAATATTCATGCATAATCATAATATCATTAACATACTCCCCTCCTATATCTGATTCTGCACAGTAGAGCTTAGAAAGGTCTAGAAATGGGTCTGGGGTGCGATTTGGGTAGGTGGTGTATGAGTCGGTGGTCGCGATCTCCCCCTGCCGGAATTACCTTTTACTGAAGTTCACGGTTTCTTGGCAGGTAACCACAAGCTGTTCCAGTCGACTCTCCCCAGTTCCCATTCATCTCATATTCTGACATTTCAACACACCTCTACATACAGAAGATCGGTCAAATACAAAGAAACCTTTCAAACCCTAAATTTATTACCTAAGTTTTAAACACTGATACTAGCCCATTCTTCTAGCCGTGGTACGGGATGTACAGAGGATCTCATAGCAGCTTTTACTGTGCAACTATAAGTTTCATTAAAATATATTTCTTATGCTTCTATATTTCTATTCTATAAAATAATTTTATAAAATCAAATAATCAATCAAATAGTCAATCAATCTTAACTTATTAGCAAATCTATAACAACTGTGTTCCACCTGATGGCAGCAGAAATGCTGAGAGTTTCTGACATCCAAGAATACTCACCAAAAGGAGAGAGGGTAGAGATTTTAAACAAGAATTGAATATTCTCAAAGTGTCTTCACCATTCCCATTCTGTAGCTCTGGCAGTGCAGATGCTGACAGGCATTTCTACTCTGGCACTGCTTTCACATGACAAAGTTGACATCGGGACTGGTCCCTGCCCCCCCCACCCCCTTCTGCGGAGTGGGGCTGACTGATAAAGAGCCCGAGGGCAGATGCCCTGCTCTTCATCGCCCACAGGACCAGCACCAAGCAGGCCTCCAGCCACACAACTGAAGAAAGGTCTGCTACGAAGAGTAAAGGATGTCTGTGTATGACAGGGGATGGTCTGGGGAAATGGTGTTGATTTTGCTTAGAGAAGTCTCCCTTGACTTGTCACTGCCTTTTTTTCCTGTGACAGCTCCCCGTGCCCAGAGGCAGCAGATGTCCAACAGCAGCTCCATCACCCACTTCCTCCTCCTGGCATTGGCAGACACACGGGAGCTGCAGCGCTTGACCTTCTGGCTCTTCCTGGGCATCTACCTGGCTGCCCTCATGGCCAATGGCCTCATCATTCCCATCGTAGCCTGTTACCAAATCCTTCACACCCCCATGTACTTCTTCCTCCTCAACCTGTCCCTTCTTGACCTGGGCTCCATCTCCACCACTCTCCCCAAAGCCATGGCAAACTCCCTCTGGGATACCAGGGACATCTCCTATGCAGGATGTGCTACACAGGTCTTTCTGATTGTCTTTTTCGTTTCAGCAGAGTATTCCCTCCTCACCGTCATGGCGTATGACCGCTACGTGGCCATCTGCCAACCCCTGCACTACGGGACCCTGCTGGGCAGCAGAGCTTGTGTCCACATGGCAGCAGCTGCCTGGGGCACTGGGTTTCTCCATGCTGCGCTGCACACGGCCAATACACTGTCACTGCCGCTCTGCCAAGGCAATGCTGTGGGACAGTTCTTTTGTGAAATCCCACAGATCCTCAAGCTCTCCTGCTCACGGGCCTACCTCAGGGAAATATGGCTTCTTGTGCTTGGTACATTTCTAGGCTTTGGTTGTTTTGTTTCCGTTCTGCTGTCCTATGTGCAGATCTTCAGGGCTGTGCTGAGGATCCCCTCTGAGCAGGGACGGCACAAAGCCTTTTCCACGTGCCTTCCTCACTTGGCCGTGGTCTCCCTCTTTGTCAGCACTGGCATGTTTGCCTACCTAAAGCCCCCCTCCATCTCCTCCACATCCCTGGACCTGGTTGTGACAGTTCTGTACGCAGTGCTTCCTCCAGCAGTTAACCCCCTCATCTACAGCATGAGGAACCAGGAGCTGAAGGGCACACTGAAGAAGATGATGCAGTCAGGTGTGTCTCAGAAGCAATAAGCTGCCCATTTTTTCACAAGGCATTTCCAATTCCTCTCTGAAATCTCTTGTGCACTTGAGACCTGTACTTGGAAACTGGATGCTTCTACTCTCAGCAGTGACCAGTTCCTTCTCTGTGAAACATCTGGGGTGATAGTCCTGCAGGTCAAGGAGCTGCCAGCACAGGGAAGCTGAGACCAGGGCGGGTGGACAGATGGCTGTCCTCAGTCTGCACAAAGGGACTGTCTCTTTGCCTCTCAGGATCCACCTGATGGCACCTGGAGTGCAGCAGAAATGACAGTGCCAAAACCACTCCTCAGCTGTGGTGGGGCAACCAGAACAAAATACACAGAGAAAAATCCCCTCAACTCCGCTCTGTAGTGGGGTGAATTGGAGGTGACAATGCTGAAAAGCCCTTTGATGCCCTGAGTGGATTTAATCTTCCGTCACCCCATGTTCCTATTACCTGTTGTAATAGGGCAGGACTGACTCCTCCAGAGCCCACAGCAGAGCCCCCTGCTTCCTGTACTCCCTCAGTCAGAACCAATTCTTGAGATGGACCTGCCAAAGGTCCTCCAAAAAGCGGGGAGGCCATTTCAGTGGGCTTTCCCTGAGAAAGGTGTTACGTTTTCATCAGAGAAGTCTTGCCTAACATCTCATTATATATTCCTTCATGGAGAGTCCCCAGGCCCAGAGGCAGCAGACGCCCAAAAGCAGCTCTGTCACCCAGTTCCTCCTCCTGGCATTGTCAGACACACGGGAGCTGCAGCTCTTGCACTTCTGGCTCTTGCTGGGCATCTACCTGGCTGCCCTCATGGCCAACGGCCTCGTCATCATCACTGTAATCTGTGTCCCTGGTGCAGCAGGAGGTGCCTGGGGAGCCCCCAGGCCAGCAGCCTGGTGCTGGGGACAGGGACTGGCCCAGAGGGGCTGCCGGGAGTGGGCAATCAGGGTCTGTGTGAGAGAAGAGCAGCAGACAGAGGGAGACACTGGCCTCTGTCCCCTCATGCCATGGCTGGTGCCAGCCCTGGGGCTGACTGGCAGGAGGAGACCCCTCTCTGATCACCAGCATCTGCTGTGCCCTTGCAAGAGTTTTTTGGGTGAGTGCCCAGAGCTCTGCAGCCCCCTTTGGGTGGGCAATTGCATGGGGCCAGCCCAGCGTGGGCTGCTGTGTCTGCCTGGGCTGGGGAGAGAACAGGGGAGGTGGGCAGAGCTGTGGGGGGGCTGGGCTGGGAAGGGCCTGGGAGAGGGAAACACCAGTGTAGAGCTCAGCTGTGTGAGTGTGCAGGGTGGAGGCACAGGGCAGGGTGGTCCTGGTGCAGACCCAGGGGTCATGGTGAATGAAGCAAGGCACCAAAGGAGCAGGACTGAAGAGCCTGGTCTGTGCCATGTACCTTGGACACCTTGGGGAAGATGTAGCAGGGAAATTTTCCTCAACAAGTCCCAAACACTGCTCATTTCCATTTGTGGTCATACATTGTAGCCCCAAAAAGGGACCTTTCCTTCATCATCACCTCTGTCATCCTCTGTGGCTTAGTGACATCAAACTTCATTGTCATTTTGAAATATAATGGGAGGGAGTTTCCTGCTGACACTTGTTCCACACATGTCCCATAGCTCTTGCTACAGTTGGTCTCTCAGCCAATGGTGTGGTCAGACACCTTCAGCCACATCATGTGCTCATGGCTGTGTTTTTAGAAATGTTTAAACAGGCCATTGAGTGAGGTCCCATCAGATGGCCTGGGTCCAGTACTCCAGTTTCTCAGTCTTAACAATTTCTCAGATAAAATCCCAACTTTGAGTGTCCTTGTCCATAATGTGCTCAATGCCCCAACCATTCTTCTGGCATCTGCAGGACTTGCTCCAATCTGTCAGGGTCTTTCTTTCGTTAGAGAGCCCCATTCTGGGCATAGCAGTCCTGATATGGTCCTGTGGTGGGTTAAGCTTAGGCAGTGGCCAGTCAGTCCCCCGCTGTTCATCCACTCCCCTGACTCCACAAGACAAAGGAGAAAATAAACCAACAATGCTCATTGGTCAAGATAAAGACGGAGAGATTATTAACCGATCACTGTCATAGCCAATGGTGTGTTGTCTTTCCAAAGATCAATTTAATTTATTGCTAATTCAACCAGATTTTGATTGTGAGAAACAAGGACCAAAACATTAATGATGACGCCCCTCACAGTTTCTCCCAGGGCCAAATTACACCATTGTTCCCAATTCATCTACACACCCACAGCCATGGAGGCACTAGGGGGTTAGCAAAGAGGGGGTTGATGGTACAGAACGTCTCTGCTGCTCCTTTCTCCTCACACTTTTGCCCTTCTCCAGATTGGGTCCTCTTCAGGGACCCCAACATCTTTGTGCTCAAAGGGTATGTGTTGTTCATTTTTTCTGTCTACTTTTCCTCTTGATACTCACAGAATTACAGAAATGTTGACATTAGAAGCGACCTCTCGAGATCATCCAGTGAAATGTGCCAGCCGAGGCACAGTCAGCTCAAGCAGGTTGTTCAGGGCCTTGGCTATATGGGTTTGGAGTATCTCCAGGGATGGACATTCCACAGACTCTCTTGGCAACTCTTCCAGTGGTTGATCATCCTGAGTCAAAAAGTGTTTTCTTGGGTTCAGATGGAAGTCTGTATACATTCATAAGAACCTCACAAGGCTTTTTTTTCTTCTCCTGACTAAACAGTTGCAGATCTCTCACCCTTTCTTCCTGGGAAAGATGTTCCAGTCCCTTCAAGCAGCTTGGTGGCCCTTTGCAGAACTTGCTTTAGTAGGTCAACAGCTTTTTTGCCCTGGGAAGCCCAGCCCTAGACACAGGACTCCAGATGTGGCCTTAGTAGTGTTTGCAGGACGGGGCCTGGAAATCAGGACCATAAGTAACAATCAGTTAGCTGAAAGGAATGTCCCTCAGCTTGTAGGCCACAAACCCTGGGGGGACAAGGAGGGTGAATAGATAACAACCCACAGAGTGCTGACTGTTGAGTCATGCAGAGAAAAGACAAGGAGATGAGGAAAGATGGTGACCAGAAGTAACAAGTTGCTGCTAATTGATGACTGTAAACACTTACTTAAAGTGTCCTTTGTTTATTGTTAACAAATTAGGGATTGCCTAGTATGTAATGCTTAGCTTAAAGAACCAATCAGTTTAAAGCACGTGGCCTCTGATAACATATATAAACCAATGACTGTGTGCAATAAATCGATATTTGCTTGCATAAAGCAGCGTCCCGTCTCTCCATCGCAGCAGTGCTGAGAGGAGGGGAAGGGTCACCTCCCTCCATCGGCCAGCGATGCTTTTCCTAATGCAGTCCCCACAGCTGTTGGCGTTTGCCATGAGGGTGCATCAATGTCTCATGCTCAGCTGCTTGTCCTCTGGCACCCAAAGGTCCTTCTCTGCAGAGCTGCTCTCTGGCTGCCCTGCCACCAGCAGGATAGCCACAGGAGGGCTGGATCACAGCCTGGCCTCCCCCAGGGACTTGCTCAGCAGCAGTAGCAGCAGCAGCAGCTTCTCCTTCTTGGAAATGAGCTTCACCTCTGGCACAGGCCGCAGGGTTCTATAGAGCCACCTGGGAGAGCAAAGCCCTCTCCTGCCAGGGCTGCACAGCCCAGGCCTGTTGCCCTCTGGCCTTGGCCACTGCAGCCTTTGCTCTCATGCTGGGAACCTCCTTCCTCCTTCTGCTGCCCCCTGCCATCCCCTCCAGCATCCTCTGCTGGGAAGCAAACCCTTCCCACACAAGGGCTCCCATCCCTGGGTACCCGGTTTCTGTGTGACAAGCCTGCCCTTGTCCCTGGTGCCACACCTGAGGTGCTGCAGCCCACATAGGCCCCAGAGCCCACCGCCTGGGCGCGCGGGAAGCAGGAGCCCCCTGTGCCACCACAGAGCTGTAACATCAGTGCCATAAACGCTGAGGAGAGGCAGGACAGCTGAAGACGGTCCCAGATCAGAGAGTCAGCCGAGTAACAGCAATTACACCAGTATGGCTACATGTCGACCTCCTTTATTCAGCAACTTTGTCTTATTTATACTTCTAATAAACTGTTAACGCAGCAGCAATTCATGTTACTTGTTGATTGGTTGTCAGTTATGTATTCACGTTACTTGTTGATTGGTTGTCAATTACGTATTCATGTTGCAAGCGCCTAATAAGGATGTGCTAGTTAGCCGTTTTCATATCTTGCTTGGCATCTGGCCTTGTTCTTGTACAATACTCATTATTCATTATTCTGCCTATTCAAGGACAGTACAAGATTTTCAAAGTAAATTTGCAACCTGCAGGCCAGGGGTGTCCAACTCCTGCAACGGTACAGTGTGCCCTTGTTCTGTCAGGAATTCCCCTACACATCACCCTTTTTCTTTTTGGACAAGCCAGGCTCGATCAACAATTGATTCCAAACCTTTCTTCATACAGGAGAAAATACAACAAAAGATAACAAGCACAACAAAGATAATAACAAAAAAATCGAAACCCATCCATCAACAGGGTTTTTGACCAGCCGGTGGTTCCTCATCTCTTAAGCCAACCGTTGAAAGGATTTTCAACAACAGTGAGTTTCTTCATATTATCCTGCAGTTGGAAAAGCTTTTTGTGAATGGACTCAGAATGATCCAAAAGATTCATAGAGCACATTCCCTCAAAATCCTCACAACCGTGTTCTTTTGCTAATAACAGAAAATCAATAGCAGCTTGATTTTGTATTATAGCATGTCGTATACTGTTGACATCAGTGGTGAGCTCATCTAATACTTTGGAGGTAATGTTAATTTGTTTTCCTGTCAGACAAGCTAACCGTCTCAATTGAGTGAGAGCCCTGGCAGAAGCAACTTGTGGTGTAAAGAGTGATGCTAAAATGACAGATGGACGTTCCCACAACTCAGCATCATCTTTTCATTCAGGTCCCAATTGGTACACAGTACGTCTGACACGTTTCAACTTGTTACTTATGTTAAGCATTTGATGGATGCTAGGGGCAAATAATGTTAGTTTGCCAAAGTAGCATGGTCCTCCCTGTGCCGTTGCAGGTACAGCGGGACAGGCACCATCTCCACAAATCCAAGTATTGTAATTTCTTGGTTTGTGGATCCTAAAATTACCGGAGTCAATGTCTTTCTTGTAAACCCCAAAAATCAAACAGCAGTTTCCCGGCATAGATCCTAAGATGTCAAGCTCCTGAGGTTCCATGCCCGTAACATTCAGGCCCTGAGCAATTTTGAACGCTTGAGCCCCCTAGGGCTTTCTTGGAATACCAAGTGATTTGCACCAATCGGCTTGCACAGATCCACTGTTGATGGTCTAAAAGTCATTTGTTGCTTGGTCGAGGTACTCAGAGTATATTTTACCTGTTTTCCAGTGCCCAAACTCCTTCATATGGTTTAAAGGGACCCCAATCAAACAGGTACAAAATGGGCCAGATGGGGTAGCTAACGATAAGCAAAATGGATCTTGCCCTGTCTTGTTGGCCCAGGTAACCCACATGGTCGTTTGTGGTTGGGCAGGAACCCACGCTGTTCCTTGTGAGGGCATGTTGATTATTCCTACCAGCCCTATAATCAAAGCAAGCAATGTCATTATCTCACAATTCTTGTTCCCAACTGACAAAACAAGCACCACAAACCAAGAGCTTGTGTTTTCTTTGTAGCTAAAACAACAGTTAAGGCTTTGGTCACGGCCCACCAAGAGATAGCTTCAATTCTGCTGTCAATAGTTTCTGGCATCCATATTTCTGGAAAATGTTGATTTGGCTTAAGGTTCAAAAATTCCCTACAAACATTTTCAAAAGTAATATTAGCAAAGCTGTTTTGACAATCTAAACACAAAACATAAGCATTTCACAAGCGGCTACAATATATAACAAAAATCTGTCTACAGTTACCACAACTTAATATTATTGCTGCTGGTTCAGTACAGTTTCTGCAAAGAGCATTTTTGGTATTACAAAATTTTTCAACACAACATTACAAGCTCATGGCCCAAATGATTGTCTTCTTGCTATTGTCAACAGCACGTCTTCTATGGTGGATGGGACTGGCCCAAGTTCTGCACAGAGTTTGTTGAAGACTGGTTGGAGGTAAAGCTGTCGTCTATATTTTCTCCGTTCTTCTGGAGTTGACATGCAGGATGGACAGATCTGCTAGGGACCCACAGAGGTCCTTTATCTTGTTTAATCGCTTGGTTACATCAGTCTCCTTTGGCGTCTTTTATGCCACCTAGCTGTTGTCCATGCGGCATCGCACTCCATTTGATTGGTCCTGGTGTGATGCCTACACGCTGCTCCCCCCTTGTGCAGGCATCCTGTTTTTACTCATCATTCTGTCCAACTCTCTTATCTCTTTGCGAATACACAGTCTCTTTGTCTCCCTTGGCCTTGCACATGTCCTTCCCAACACCTGCAGCTTGTTACAGCTGCGGCCTGCTCGGCCTGCTGTTACAACAAAGTTACTTGGTCTGCATTGCTCATAATATGTCCGTTGTCTTCCAGCCACTCCACACTACCCGGCACTGCACCTTCCTGGTCCGTCAGGGCAACCTGGGTGCCAGTGGGGAAGCTGGGAATAGCCCTTGGCCAGAGCCTCTCCCTGGAGGTGACAGAGGAGGAATTCCTTGTGGATGGCAGGGATGCCAAAGCATGAGGAGTTCCCCATTGGATGGCAGAGAGAGGGCGTAGAGCACCTGCCATGTGGAGCCACCATCAGCATCCCCTCAGCCATGGCCACAGTCACAGAGAAGCTCACTGAGGAGCTCATCCACATCGTCAACGGCACCCTCACAGTGACCAGGCAGTACCAAAAGTTCCTGCAAAAAATGATGGCCAAGTGTCGAGAGGCGGCCTGTGGTGGGACACACCCCACACACACCACCTCCCCGCAGTTGCCTCCCTCCACCCTGCCAGGAAAGAGGAGCAGCTCTAGCCGGGGCTGCTGGAGGCAAGAGGGTGGCCCCAGGGCCTTAGAGTGGAGCTGCTGAGGGCAGATGCACACATGGAGAAGACGGCGGATGAGGCCAAAGACCAAGGGGAGGACACGTGGCCAAGCAGAAACAGCCCTGTGCAGATGGGCAGAAGGAATCCAGTGGGGGTGAGGAAGAGGAGCCCCATGATGCCAGACAGAATCAGCTCCATGGGCCTGGGCAGCACCATCCACGTAGGGCTGGGCAGGAGCACCCCAGCAGAGCCCAGGCCCAGCACTGTGTGCCTCTGGGAAGGGCATGTGGCCAGGTGTCCTCAGGACTGTGCCGGGCAGGACTGTGCCTGCAGGAGGGCTGCTCCCACCTGTGCGGCTGCCCAAAGGCTCGGTGGAGATGCGACTGCCGGCACCACTGTGTCCGTTTCTGCAAGCCCCCGTGGTGGCAGCACTGCTCCCAGAAGAGCAGGGGGTTCCCCTGCCAGTGAGCAGCTGGCGGGGTGCAGGGCTGGGACCCCCCTGGCGTACTCTTCATCTGAAATGTTCAATCTTTTCTCTATCCATGGATCTATCTATGGAGCTCATGCATCCATCCCGCAGCTGGGGCTGCATCACCCTCAGTGCCTGAACCCAGTGGGGATAGTCTGGCATTGGGCACTGCTGGCACCCACAAAACGGGGGGTGTAGGTAGTTAGGGCTTGGCGGTCGGAAGATGTCGCGCTGTATGGAAGATATAGAGCCCCTCTCCGGATAGCCAATAGCTTTTAGCTTATGATGTAAGCAGATGGAAGTGATGTTGTAAACCCAAGCTATATAATGCCGCGCCACTTACCAATAATCGCCATTTGCCATCCACCACATTGGTGTCTGTGAGCTGATAGCCCGAGCGGCCTGGGGTTGGTAGCCCTGCCGTTCCTGAACCAGGTCGCCACGCCTCCGAAGGCAACAAGTGGTGCCGAAACCCAGGAATTACTAGCCTGGAATTGAGTGAATAGGCAGTCGGAGCGGCTGGACCAGCCCAGCGGGGAGGACGCTCCCGGACCAACAAGAAGGATGGAAGCCCTTGTGAAGTTCATATCACACTTACATAAGCAGTGGGGTATTGATTGTAAACCCAAAGATTTTACCCTTGCCGTTGCGAGGCTTTTAGAAATTGGGGTCATTGACCGTCCGGTGGATATTCTCCACCCTGAAGTGTGGGATAAATGTACTAAAGCTTTAGCCGAGGAGACGATGTCCTCGGGTTGTGGGAAAAACCTTAAGTCCTGGGGGAAAGTTATACAGGCCTTGCAGAAGGCCATGCAAGAGGAGTAGACCTGGAGGGTGGCAAAGGACTGTTTCTTAGTCACCCTGAAAGTGGGAGTCGGGGCAGCCCCACAAACTTTGCACCCCCCAGATGATGACAATTCTGCTGAGCCTAAAGATCCGTGAGAGGGCGACACGTCCCCTCAATCCCCGAACCCCGTCCCGCTTCTGAGGTGGGTTAGCCGAGGAGGCCAGGGGCGCCGCGGGGAAACCAGAGTCTGAGGAAGTCTGGGCCAGACCACCGCCCTATGTGCCCCAAGATGGCACCGAGTGGAGAGGGGAAGGGCGGGGTGAGGATGCCCCCGGCGGGAACAGGGGGGAAGCGTTAAAACTAACAAGCGCATGCAAACGGGAGGGGGAGGAGAATGAGAAGGAAAAGACCGATAGGGATGACCAAAAAAGGGAAAAGATCACGAGCGAGGGGCGGAGAACCAATCAGAAGGTCCATTTCAAAAAATGCCCTTATTGGGCAAACACCCCGCCGAGTGGAAGGCGGGGTGAGCCAAGAGGGAGGGAACAGCCCGCCCACAAGGGGGGTGGGTGGGGCCGGAGCCCGACAAAAAGGTACTGGAAGCCGGAAGTGACCAGTCAGTCGAGTTCCGACTCCGGATCAGACACCAGCTGGGATGAGTGGCTCGCAGCTGATTCAAACTTAGAGGAGGAGGAAATGGAGGTAGACAGAGCCAAGAGCCAAAACATCCCCATCCAAGTGATTTTAATTTTGGCTTCGTAACGCCAACTAGTGGCTCATAGAACATCAACCATGGGAATGGGTATTGGTTAGATGGGAGGATCAGAAGATACTACAAAAGATTGTTACCCCGGGGCCCCCTAGCTTTCGGACATACCTCTGTGACCTAGCCCCCGTAGAACCCTGTTTGAATGAGATACCGTATTACATGTGTCCCAGCCCTAACCCCGGCAAATCTTACTGTAACGCTACTAATGAATATTATTGTTCTTACTGGGGCTGCGAAATCATCGCGGCTGGCTGGAAGGTAGCAAGACCAGACCCGTTTCTTAAGACCAGTTGGGGGTCAACAGGTGGCAAACCTTTGACAAGAGACTGGTCGGGAGGGATAGTATGCCATGGCAGGTGTGAGAACACGTGCTAATATATTTTCTTAAACGTAACCAATGAAAACGACCTGGGATGGACTATCGGCAAAACTTGGGGCGTTAGATACTTTAAACCCGGTGCTGATTATGGGGGACTGTTTTTTATTAAAAAACGGGAAGTGAGAAGCGGCACAGCGATTGGCCCCAATGTCGTAATCAAAAGTGATAACCAGCAAAGAAAAGAAAGCTTGCCTATTTCCACCCCCGTTCCAACTGATCCCCTGCCAACCATGCAAATAGTTCCCTCAAGCCAACCAAACGTGAACTCCCACTACTTGCCCGACAAGCCATTTTTTAACGTGTTAGATGCCACCTTCCGGTCGCTGGATCAGTCAAACCCGAGTCTCACGAGTTCTTGTTGGTTATATTATGACGTGTATCCCCCCTTCTACAAGGGCATTGCCCTCAATGCTTCTTTTGACTATTCATCAGACAGCAGTCCAACCCAGTGTAGGTGGGACACACCACGGAAAGGAATCACCCTGAACCAAGTCAGGGGCCAGGGCACGTGTTTTGGTAATACCACCCTAGCAAGCTGGGATAGTGCTGTTTGTGCAAAAACCGTTGTGGTTGACAGGACCAGTAAATGGGCGATCCCGTCCGCACCCGGCATGTGGATTGGCCACCAATCGGGAGTAACCCCCTGTGTGTCCCGTGAACTTTTTGATGACTCTGCTGACTTTTGTGTACAAATTTTGATTGCTCCCAGAGTCCTATACCATCCAGAAGAAGAAATGTACCATTATTGGGGAGAAACTAATAGCAGACTTCAAAAAAGAGAACTGCTGACAGCCGTAACAATTCTGTTGCTGCTTGGTTTAGGAGCAGTTGGCACGGCCACAGAAGTGACCTCCCTGGTGACCCAGCAACGAGGCCTGTCTCAACTACAAGCTGCCATCGATGAAGACCTGCAAAAAATTGAGAAATCCATGACCTTTCTGGAATGATCCTTCTCCTCGCTTTCAGAGGTTGTTTTGCAGAATAGACAGGGATTAGACCTCCTGTTTATGCAACAAGGAGGCCTTTGTGCCACCCTGAAAGAGGAATGTTGCTTCTATGCTGACCACACCGGAGTGGTTACAGACTCGATGGCTAAATTGAGAGAGAGGTTGGCTCAAAGAAAAAGAGACAGGGAAGCCCAACAGGGGTGGTTTGAATCATGGTTTAACCAATCACCGTGGCTAACCACCCTGTTATCCACCTTGATAGCACCGATTGCAATGATCATGATGACATTGATCTTCGGACCCTGTATATTAAATAGGCTTGTGTCTTTCTTGAAGAGCCGGCTAGAAAAGGTCAACATCATGTTTGTAGAACACCAACAACTGCTTTAAAAATGTACTTGGTCAGTATTCCCCCCAGTTTTTTTCCCCAGTTATCCCCAGTTATCCCAAGTTACACCCCATTACCCCCAGTTACCCTCCAATTACCACTTGCTCAGTGTGCCTTATGTTTGTTATCACAAAATCATTATTTGTACTTTTTAAATTTTTTTTACTATTTTAGCCTGTTTAGTTAAGCATAGGGAGGGGGGGAATGTAGGTAGTTAGGGCTTGGCGGTCGGAAGATGTTGCGCTGTATGGAAATATAGAGCCCCTCTCTGCATAGCCAATAGCTTTTAGCTTATGATGTAAGCAGACGGAAGTGACGTTGTAAACCCAAGCTACATAATGCCGCGCCACTTACCAATAAATGCCATTTCCCATCCACCACATTGGTGTCTGTGAGCTGATGGCCTGAGCGGCCTGGGGTTGGTCGCCGTGCCGTTCCTGAAGCAGGTCGCCACGCCTCTGAAGGCAACAGGGGGGTAGGGGTGTCTGGTACCACAGTGGGTGTGCTGGCAGGTGGGGACCGAGTCTGGCTGGAGAAAGGGCGCAGCAGGGACCCCATCAGGTCCAACAAGTGCCGAGTCCAGCCCCTGTGGAGGAACAAGCCCAGGCCCCGGCACAAGCGGGGGCCACCTTGCTGGAAAGCAGCTTGGCAGAGAAGTCTTGGTGGGCCCCTCAACCAGCTGCCTACTGGTCAGGGGATCTGGACCCCCTGCAAATTTCAAATGCCTAACAAATGGGGTATGGCCTTGGTCCCTTGAACGTTTCTCATCCAAACCACATCAAAGAGTTGAAACATGAGAAATAAATCCCCTACCCCATCCGAATACTTCCCTCAGGAATTGTTCGTGAACAATTTGATGTGAGTCGTGAAATAGAACCACGGTATACCCCAGAAGTGCGAAGCCTTATTCCAAGCACGTGTCCTTGTTGGGGTTTTCCGGCACCAGGGTTTAAACCTGGAGTTCGCACGTGTTATGCAAAAACTACCTATCCAGATAATGCATTGAAATATGTAGTTTTGCTTACCCACAAACCAAAATGGAATGTTGTGTGGGAAGGGAAAACAAACAAGCTACCACCCATCAGCACGCTCCTCTGGTCAATATCCAGCCCCTCAGGGTCCGTTCTGCACATGTTCAGATGGGAAGATGTACTTTGCACTAACTACTTCCTAAAAAATATTTACATATGCATAAGGCACTTGCCTATGGCCCTTTGCTCCTGGGGGGGTCTTTAATGGGGTCTTTGGAGAGCACTGGTGGTCAACAACTTGGTGAACTTCAGCTGAGCTTTCCAGGGGCACCTGCACTCTACTTGTTCTTATAGAACTTCATTTCTTCTGTGTGCTCCATGCTTTGGAAGGCAACGCTTGGTTACCCCACTTCCCTTGGCTACTGTTATAGCCCAGCTGCCTCAGAAGGCTTGCCACCCCTTGGTGAGCTAATTCAATAGGTGGAGTTAATCACTGCTGTAGCTGCAGCCTCTCCTAGTGATTCTTTGTAACTTCATCCCATCAGCGAGGAGAAGCCCCCAGCTCTGCCACTGAAGGGCAGAGCCCCAGCCCAGCCCAGGCTGCGCCTGCCCAGCTCAACATGGCTGCCAGGAGGCTGAGGGTGGGCAATGGCAGCTCTCAGCATGCAACGAGAACAACATGTCTGTCCTGGAGTATTGGGCTTACAGCTCCCAGTATGCCTTAAGAACCACATGGCCATGGGGCTGTCCTAGGCCTACAGCTCACAGCATGCCCGGGGCACGCCTTCTCCCAGCAGCCTCCCCAGGCAAGAGAGGGGAAACACCAGCCATCCCCAGGGGCAGGGGTCAAGAAAAGCCACCCAAGCAAGTTGGTGGCCCAACTGGATGCCTCAAGGTCAGGGTTTGTCTCGGCGGGTAGATGAAATTCCTTGGCAGCGGACCTGTCAGAGCCCAGGTGCTTTGCTCCACGAGTCTGACGTGCACAGTCCCATAGCTGAGAAGAGTGGCAAAGAAACCCTGCACAATGGACGGTGCCAGCCACAGCTGTGCACGGGCAGCTTCCAGCCCTGAGCAGGAGTTTCCTCCTATGGCTGTGTGGCACGGGGAAGAGGTGGGAGCTGTGCTGGCGGCCAAACAGCCCTTCGCCAGCAGCACGTGGGGAAGCCCAGTGGCAGCCGCCTGCTGGCTGCAGGGGAGGTGGTGGCTGCGTGGCAACCATATGCCGCCGTGCAGCCTCGTGTCACAAAGGGGCAGTGATGCGGCACCCACCCGGAACTGTGACCTCACCTGGCCAGGGCTTGACAACCTGCACAGTGGGGCGGTGAAAGCCAGTGGGGCTGAGCTGCCCTTCGGGATCACACGGCTCCTTCTTTGGCTCCTGGCATGGCTACCTCCTTCCATGCACTTCTCCTTTCCTGCTGACCCCTCCTCACCTTCCACCCTCTTTCAAAGGTAAGTCGGGTTTGACTTTTGGCACAGGTCCTACAGGAGGTAGATTGGGGATAAAAGTGGAGGCCGCTCTCTGCCTCCCAAGCTCTAGGCTGAGCTCTTCCACCCTTCTAGGCTGGCCAGACAGGTGCTATGGGGAGCGTTCCTCTTGGCTAATTCCTATGTCTTTGCCATCGCCTAGGCTAGGAAAGTAGGGAGGGGGCAGCCCAAGGCGTTGGGCTCAGCGTAGCCTGACCCAAAGCTCACCTTGACTGATGGGTCAGGAAGGGAGACCAGAAACACAGCCCAGCAAAGGCAACCGTTAAAGGAGCGGCCAAAAGGCCGTCACTCCTGCAGGACAGGGTGGGCAAATGTGGGCTGGAGAGCCAGAGGGCTCTGCTGCCAACAGTCGCTACAGGCAGTTAAAATGACCACTGGAACACGTTTGATGGTGACTGCTGGCCTCTGGGTTTTTTGGTGCTTGAATGATTTTCTTGAGCTCCGCTTCTTTCATTGCAACCAGGTGACAGGATTGGCGCTGATCTTCTCTTTCTGGACCACGTCCAGACATCCTTTGTCAGCCAAAGCTTCCTGCTGTGCTGCTGAGAGGAGCAATGGCTGCAATGGGGAACAACTCCTGTGAGTAACGGTTTCACCAGCAGGCCTGGCCTTGGTGAATCCCCAAATGCAATGGGCACGGCTGGTGCTCCATCCCACAATGTTGCTGTGGGGACAACCTCGAGGGAATTCTGGGGCTTTTCCTGAGAGCAGCCAGGCCTACCCAGGGTTTTGTGCAACAAAACCATAATTTCCCTGCAGTCGTTGCCGGGGGAATGGCTCCACCACAAAGGATCCTCTTTCCCCCGGAGAAGATTTGCATGGACTGGCAGCAAAGGCAGAGAGCTGGAGCAGGCCTCTACAACCTGGGCAATACGTGCTTCCTCAACTCCGTGCTGCAGTGCCTGACGTACACACCCCCTCTTGCCAACTACCTGCTCTCTCGTGAGCACAGCGACTCCTGTGAGTACTTTTAGGAAGATCTCCTTGTCAGTCTGTTGGGCACTTCCCAAGGACCCCCAGAATCTGCAACGGGATGTAGGAGAAAAGCAGCCCTTCTTTCTCAGCCACTGCCAAGGTGGTGCTCTTGGGACACTCAAGCCTAAAGCCGCTTGGCCTATTGAGGCGTGTTTGCTGTCACAAAGACACCTTTTCTAGTGCTGCCTGTCGTTCCCTATTCCTATATATAACCTACATATTTGCTGGTTGCACAGAAAACTTCTGTCAGGGAGGCATCCCTCTCAAGAATGTTTTCTGTGAACTAACGTGTCGTGGGCTTGCTGGGCCATTGGCACCTGGAGACGACTAGGAGACTGTTCTAGCCGAACTCCAAGGTCTCCATGAGGTTTCCCATCGCAATGGCTATTTTACTAACCTGACCAGCTTGCTTCCTTCCCTCCCTCCCTCCCTCCCTCCTTCTTCAGGTCTCCAGCAAGGCTTCTGCATGATGTGCATCATGGAAGCGCACGTTAACGATGCCTTGTCCACCTCAGCCTGTGCCATCCAGCCCAGGGCCGTCATCAATGCCCTCTCACGTAAGTCATCTCCGGTGCTTTGACGTGCTATCCTCTGTTGGTAGAGGACTGAAGTACTACCTTCCTCTTGATTAGGAATTGGAGGACATTTCACACTTGGCATGCAGGAAGACGCCCACGACTTCTTACGCTGTACTGTCACTGCCATGCAGAGAGCTTGTCTGGCTGGAAGCAGCGCGTAAGCACAAACAAATGACCTTTCAAAGTTGCCCAGCGTTTTGGCCTCCTTGACGTACCCCATCAAGGAAAGGCTATGCCCAGGGCTTTCAGGCACAGGAAAACTCTTGGAGGAGATAACTCTCTGCCTTTACCATTTCCTTCCAGCTGGGACATCTCTTCTCAATATACTACTATTGTCCATCAAATATTTGGGGGCTTCCTGAGGTCCAGAGGTATGTTTCCACAACTGTTGCTCTCCTTACACTTGCCTGTGCCCTGCTGTGTGCCTGTGAGAAACAGCTGAGCGTGGGGCTGGCTGGAGTAGGGATGAAGAGCATAAACGGGCACAGTCAATTGACTTTGCCTGTTGCTGAGCATTTCCGTTTGCTTTCCAGTCACGTGCTGCAGCTGCAAAGCAGTTTCCGATTCCTGCGAGGCCTTCCTGGATGTGCCTTTGGATATCGAAGTAAGAGGGTTTCTCACTGTGCTTCAAGTCGTCCCAAGCTCCTTGTGGCTTCCCAGAATCTGCGCAGCTGGCTTTGAAAAGTGCACTGTGAACACAGGAGAGCTGTGGGGGCGGTGGGAAGTGGTATGGGTGGTGTCCTCCTGCAACAGCAAAGCAGTGGACTCCCTGTAGGTGCTGGCTTTAAGCTGGACAAGCACGCATTATTCTCTCTGCACCCCTGAGGGACTCTCAACCACCTTCTCTTTGCCCTCCCTCAACACCCACCTGGCTCCTAGGCTGATGGCTCGTGTTGTTTTCATTCCTGATGACCCTGCACACCATCGGTAGCTGAACTGAGTGGTGGCACGGCGAGGTAGCTCTTCATAGTGTCAGCCGGGAATCTCTGGGAAGGGAGGGAAATGTTTGGCATCATACCCTCTTTCCTCCTCCCTCTGGCCAAGGTTTGAAGGGTCACGGTGGATCTCCTCAGCAGCAGCTCCCTGGGTCTTGTGGGCAACTCCTCCTGAGTGCTTGGGTGAGGGCATTTCCCCCAGCTCAGAGCTCTCCTTTCTCACCCCTCCAGGCAGCCTCATCTGTCACTGCAGCTCTGGAGGACTTTGTCAAACCTGAGCGTCTGGCTGGTGAAAACAGCTTTCAATGTAGCAGGTAAGAGGATGTCTAACACCAGATTAAGACTTGTGCCTGTGTGGAGATGCTGCATGTCATCGAGCCTCAGGAGGTTCGATGCACAATCAGGAGGCACAGCTTTTCTTTCTTACGGCCTAATGGTTCTGAAGAGTCTTGAAATGGCTTGAGGACGTGTGAGATGGCTACGGTTGTCTGGCCACAGTGGGGCAAGCTAGGGTTCATTTCAGTGCTTGGCTCTCTGCTTGCTTTCAAGGTGTGGCAAGAAGGTTACTGCCCTCAAGAGGTTTACAATCGATCGCGCGCCCAGGGTTCTCACGCTGTGCCTGAAACGCTTTGATTTTTCTGGCAAGAAGATCGGCAAGGTGTGTACGCAATTGGAGGGCCACTTTCTTTCTCATCCTGGAGCAGGAGATTTCCCAAAGCAGGATGCTCTGTCACAAGCTGTTCAGGTGGAGCTTTTGGTGTTCCCTTCTGGGGAGAGGAGAGCTCCTGTGGCAAGGCAAGCACATGCTCTGCTGCGACAGAGCTGCTCTGGCCGAGAGCAGTTTCCTGCCACCCAAGGCATCACCTGCTGCTTCAGGGACAAGCAAGTGTTGATGAGCTCCAGAGATGTATTTCTACACAGCTGGGCCCCGGTCTTGGCAGGCTGTTTCACGTTGTATGCCAGGATCACTTATGAGCCCTCTTGGTCTCTCTGCAGTTTGTGCAGTATCCCCAGTACTTGGATCTCCGGCCATACATGTCTCAGGGAGCTGCAGAACCGCTCCTCTACGCCTTATATGCTGTCCTGGTGCACAGCGGTGGCAGCTCCTTGGCAGGACACTATTTCTGCTACACAAAGGTAAAGAGCCACTTCCTTTGTCACGGGGAAGAATGTGTGCTGGGGAAGGGAAACTTTGGCGGCGCTCTTTCTGGCAGCCAAGGTTCTGGGGGAGAAGGTCTCCTTACCGGCTGCATTGGATCTGCATTGGTGGACTCTTGCTTCTGTAGTTTTCTGCCTGTGTCGTTCGGGAGAAACCATGCAGTTCATCTCCACTCGTCCTTGCCTTTCTTTGACAGGCCAGCAACGGACTCTGGTACCAGATGGATGATATGTCTGTGGCTTACTGTGACCGCAACACAGCTCTCGGGCAGCAAGCCTACTTACTGTTTTATGTCAGGTAACAGCCAGGACTAACAGTGTTCACAACACGTTTCCTTTTCAGGGTTTTGCTATTTCTCTTCTGATCCTCCTGAGTCATTCCGTCCCAGGAGGCAATTACTACCTGCACCACTCAGGGCTGTCGAACATGACCTACCTGCCGCCAGTCCTTCCCTTCCCTTGCTGGGCTTTAGGCTGCTGCCCCCATGTAAGCTGCTATTTGTCTGCTCTCTGTAGGTGGCTGATAGAGAGCAGAGTCCCTAATAATGCCTACAGGGAAGCCGGGGGGGGGGGGGGGGGGGGGGGCGCGGGGAGGACTCCTGCTCAGGGAGCGTAGTGATAGGGTGAGGGCCATTAGTTTTCAACTTAAGGAATGTAAATTTAGACTTGATGTTAGGAAGAATTACTTTATGGCAGGGGTGGGATGACAGTGGAAGAGGCTGCTCAGAGAAGCTGTGGATGCCCCCTCCCTGGAAGTGTTCCAGGCCAGCTTCGACAGGGCTTTGAGCAAGCCGGTCTAGTGGAAGGTGTCCCTGCCTGTGGCAAGGGACATGACCTAAATGATCGCCGAGGTCCCTTCCAACGCAAACTGTTCTGTGATTTTATGATTCCACGAAATGGAGGCCATAGCGGGTATGAAGAGGAGGTCTTGTTGTGACAGGGGCAGAGTTGGTGGGAAGACCCCAAGTGAAGTCCCCATTTGTAGCCTTGACATGTCTTCTCTCTGTCATACAAACCGCTCAAGTCAATGAGTGAAGCCCAGTGGAGGTTGCAGGAGCAGCCCTAAGTGGACATCACTCTTTTTTCTTATTTTCCCCAGATGCTCTGATGGGAAATCTGGTCAACAGGTGTCAATGTCACCAGCACCATCATATGCCTGCTCCTTCTTCAGTCAGCAGCGGGGTGGCAGGCAGCAGGCAGACCCTGTGGGACCACGAGATCAGCCTGATTGGACTAAGGTAACTCTGGGGAGGTGGGTCAGGGCAGCAGATGGACAGCGGATTTCTTTCGGGGGTCTTGGCATTGCTCTCCTTGCCCCCACACACTGCAGCTTTCTTCAGAGCCGCCGCGCTGCTCCCTCTCAAAGCATCGCCCCTAGATCCATCCTACTGGTGTGCCTTTGGCCCCTCTGCCTTTGCAGCCCTCCAGGAGGGCCTCTGGGAGGTCTTGAGCTGTCGCCTCAGAGAGCTCTGGGGGTTTCACCCACTCCATCCCCTCCAGAAGGAAAGGACAGGACCTTTTCACAGCTCTCTTGGCAGGATATGGCGATGGGCATGGAGGCCTCTGCAGAGGACAGCAGCTCCTGGCCAGGCGGGCTCAGCATCACCTCCCATGTGGACATGCCCTTGCATCACTCCTGTGGCTGTAGAAGGCTGGAGTCCTGCACTAGAGCTGCATGCCCACAGCGCCGTCCACCATTTGACCATGCGCTGCACACTGCGCGAGAAGACAGCCACCAAGAGGAGCACCGATTCAGCCCTTCTTCCCGCTGCCAGAGGAATGGTGCCAGGGAGAGGACCCGGAGCAGATCCCCGCAGCGCAGAAATGATCTCCACAGCTGCTTCGTGGAAACCACAAACTGCAAGCGCTCCACAGGGAGGAAGAGGAGGAGACCTAGTCCTCCAAGTTGTCACCACACTCCCAGGGATAACACAGCTCCAGGGCCCTCCAAACGCAGCACCCAGTATACTCCCGCAGCCAGGGCTGCTCCCAGGGAGCAAACCCTGCCAATGCAGAGAGCACGGAGCAGATCCCTGTGGCACCGCTATGATCTCCACAGGCAGTTCACAGAGTACCACCCCTCAGCAGCGGGGATGAGAACTGGTCCTCCAACACAGGACCATGCTCCCAGCGACAACAGAACGCAATGGCCTTCCCACAGTAGCTCCCACTTGGCTCCCGCACCCAGGGCTCTTCTGGAGCAAGCCCTGCTCAGGCAGAGAGAGTGGACCAGATCCCTGCGGGCATGGCTAACATCTCCGCAACTGGTTAAAAACACACACCGTTAAAACAAAACACACTCCTCAGGCCTATGCCAAAGACAAGCTGCCACCAATGAGGTTCACCCTCCACAAGGCATCACCGTGCAGGAAATCTTCCAGATGAAAAGGAAATGATAAAATAAAGACATATCAAGAGCTGGCTAAAGGCTTCACTGGGCGGAGTAGTGAAGGCGAGGCAAGCTTTTAACTGCCTGAATCTCCAAGAAGCAAGTGGAGTGTTGGAAGGTGTCTGAATGATCAAAGAGTAAGGGGAAGGGAAATCTAGCAGGCAAGTGCAAGGGCTTCTGTGCAGATGGGCTGCTGGAAAGGGGACATCAGACGTGGTGTCCTTGGGCATGAGTGTATCTGCACGCTTTGGTGGTCCATTCTAAGTGGGGCTAGTAAGGAGAAGGTTGACACCAGGACCTGGAAGAGCCCAGGGCCGGGACTGCCAAGTGGGTAATAAATACGAGCCTGTGCAGACCCAAAGCTCCACTGCAGGGGGGGCAGCGGGTCCCTACGGAAGGGATCTGTCAATCCAAGGAGCCAGTGAGCCACTCAGGTCCCCAGCCATCGGCAGCTGCAAGCCACCTCCATGGGCTTGGAGACTCCAGGGACGATCACCCAGAGGCAGAACTGAAACCCATCACTTGGCAACTACAGCCTGCCTCTTCAGGGGAAGCACTTCTTGTTTCCTCCGACCTTCCTCCTCCTGACGGCATCCTGCCCCACCATGCGGAAGGGCTCTTCTTAGAGATGTCTCATTTGGATTGGAATGCTGGAATTCAGAGCCTGCCTTCCTTGCAAGGAAACATGCCAAACACTAGAAAGCTTCAGGCCACTTTGGAGGCTACGCTCTGGCTGCTGAGGGAAGCAGGTTGGTTTGTTAGCTTCACCTTTGCCGGGGGTTGTGATGTGCCCGGCCCCACCATCCCAGCACCAGGACCACCCAGCCACCCTCTTGAGGCTCTGGGAAGGCGGGTGATATTTCCTTTACTGCGCCAAGTAGCTGACACAGGCTTTAGTCATTCCCTCTTTCTTGGCAATGCTTAGGATGGGCTTCAAAGAGGCTTAGTAAAACATTTCCCATCAAAAACTCTTTTGACAGAAAATGGCTTTTGGGCACGATGCAAACTCCTGTGGAGAAGAAAAATATACATCAAACCTGCTCAGCCGATGTATGAGACCTTTATGAGAAACCAGGAGTTGTTTTCCTCCTCCCAACATTTTTGGCAAGGTACTGCTGATGCAAAAGGTGCTGTGTTTTCAAGGTGGACACAGATTTGTGGTGGAAGTAATGGAGAAGTTTTCATGTACATAGCACTCCTGGGCCAGAAATCACTTGCGAGTGCTTGAATCTGACAGCAGCAGCGCCCAGGCAGAGCTGGGAGCAGCCCCTGGCAACGTCTTGGCGGTTTAGGAACCGCCACCTCCGCGCTCCCCTACCCCATGCTGGGGCAGTAAGGCAGCACTCCTCCTTCTACAGAACAACACCCCAAGCTTACGCCGAGGATGAAATGCCGATTTCCTCCTCATGCAGGTTCTCCCACGGCTACAGGCTGCCACAGGGCTGTAGGGTCAACGTTCACAGGTGTCTCGAATGCCAGCACAAGTGTGGCTTTTCACAGGCAACACTGCAGGGAGATTTCTGGAAGAGTGTATCAAACCACACATATTCACCTTGCCTTTCGAGTCTATTATGCTGAGGACCTGGCAAGGACACTGGTTTTGTACAGCAGCAGAATGCTGATGTAGCCACATGACTCCAAGGTCCAGGAGGGGCTTGACAGGAACAAACCTCCACATCTCGGTGCTCACCAAAAAATCAAAGGAGCTGGCAGTGAAACCTTCCTTTGAGACAGCTGTATGAAATTGCATGGCAGAAATGGAGAGGCAGCAAGCTTTGGACCAAGGGAGCAGCTCTCTTTGCCCGGGGGCTGTAGCAAACTGCCGTGTTTCCTCCCCAAAAGCTTCCCCCAGTCCCCGCACTGCTTGGCACCGAACCCACAACGTTGCACTGCCAGCAGCACCAAAGGCAGACAAGGGGACAGGAGCAAGGTGTTACAGTCAGTCTGGGATGGGATGTTAGGTGTGAGCTGACCAGGGCAGGAATCGTCACAGCCCTTGACAGGGTAAGTCTCGGCCAGCAGGGCAATGCAGAGGAGGTCCTGGAAGTGTCTCCTAGACCTGGCACATGTCACAGCTGAGAGGACCTGTCCCGATGGCTCTCCTACATTTTCTGGTGTGGAGCAGAAGACATGCTCCAGGGCAGGACTTGCCTGCTGCACCACGGGAAGGACAGAGCATGGTGGACCCCTCTTCCTGGGGAGGGCTGCAGGGCTGTGAAGGTGGCTGTGCAGGCAGGGGTGCCCAGCACTGTCCTTGCCAGCAGGGTCCCTGCAGCCCAGGGGGCTGTGTGCTGGGCAGGGACTCTGCTGCCTGCCAGGGGCACCTCTCATCCTGCCAGGGGGCTCCCCACAGAGATGCGGGGAGAAGCTGTGCATTGCGTCCAGGCAGGTTTTGAATGTCTCCAGAGATGTAGACTCCACAGCCTCTTTGGGCAGTTTCTCACACTGCTCCAACACTGTCAAAGCACTATCAAAACTAGCTGGCTGCTACAAGGCTTTTACCATCATATGCCAGGTTAACTTCAATAAGTAGTTCCCACGCCTTGCCCCGGCACAGCCACCAGTCCCCCACAAGGTTTCAGAAGTTCATCTATGGGCCATGCTGTTTCTTCAGCCTCTTCAGGCCAGTCCACTCTGCTTCTCCTGGGGCCTCTCCTTGTCTCTCCTCCATCTTGGGAGGGGAGGGGAGGGGAGGGGAGGGGAGGGGAGGGGAGGGGAGGGGAGGGGAGGGGAGGGGAGGGGAGGGGAGGGGAGGGGAGGGGAGGGGGGGAGGGGAGGGGAGGTGTGGGGGGGTGCGCAGGAAGCAGCCACAGCTGCACATTATCCACGTGTGCCGCCAACAGATCGCCCCTGAAGCATGCCCACAGCTGTATATTATCAATATAATTAACCTGCCTTCAATTCCTCTATAATTCCTCTACAATTCTCCCCCGGTTTTTTCTTTTCTTTTTTCTTTTTCTTCTTAACATTTCATTGTATTTATTTATGTATTTTACATGTATTTAACAATCGTCACAACATTTTCAAAATAAACTACTCATACAGCCCAGACAACTTGTCCCTGAACTCTTTTGTTCTTCTTTGTTGAAACATGTTTTACAAGTGTATAGGATTTGACCTGTGATGTGGTGTGCTACATTCTCAACTCTGGTGGGATCAGGAGGACTCACAGACACGGAATGCTCATTTGAAACCGGTGGGAACATTGATAATGTATGTTAAGAAGAGTGATTGTTGTGTACGTACCCATTTCCCTGAATATACTCAGGCAGGAATTCCTCTAGCTGGTATCCCCATTCCGTTTGAGACTAACGGGAATAACTTGTGGCCAAGACCAGGATACACTCATTGGAACGAGACTGACCTCCAGACTTGGACAACTCTGAATCCACACTTGTCCACTGTGAAGTGTGTTACTGCAAATGAAGCCAAGACACACGCAAATGCTCCTGCAGAGGGGGCGTGCCTAGGTGGGCAGCAGCTGAGGGCATGCGTGCTCAAGCACCTCCAAGTCCTTCCTGCCTCCAGGAGGTGGAGAGGTGGCCAGTGGTTGGCAGGCCTGGTCCTCTTGCAAGGTGGGGATGCTGGGGACGAGCAAGCACGTGGGCTGCAGCCACAGGCCATCCACATGCCTGAAAGGCTCTCTCATCCCTCTTGCTGGTCACCTAGTCCAGCTTCAGGTTCACTAGTGAGTTGCGCGCACACACACAGGGCTCCCAGCAGGAGCTGGCCCGAGACACTGGGGCTTTCCAAGCGCTGGCTGCCTATGGCCTGTGTTGCCATCAGCCTTTGCTAGCAGCCAGGCCAGGGGACCCACCGCGCAGCGGGTACAAAGTAATCCCACGCTAGAAGGTCTTTGGGGTGGCTCTCAAAAAGAGGCCAGCGGGTTCTGTGGTGATCAGGCACAGGGCTCAGGCAAGCAAAGCAGCCAGCACTCTGCTTCTGTGTGCCTGGCTGCCTGGCTGCTTGATTCCCCCTTCTCTCCGCTTGCCGTGCTTATACGTGCCCCTCATCTTCCCTGGCTCCTCCCTTTCTCAGCCCTGCTCTCCTTGGCCAAGACAAGGCCAACCCCGCTCATTTTGCCCCACCACGCTCCCAGGTTTGCCCCATCTGTCAACACACGTGGCCTTTGGGTGCTCTTAGCTAGGTCCCCTTGCACTTGCGTGCCATTGCTGACGGGCTTGCTAGGGAACTGCTGTCCCTGCCAGAGTCCTCTCCACAAAATGACCCCAAGCTCTTCCTTCAAGCAGCTGTGAAGCGTGGCCACCTTTGATGCCATTCCCTGCTAACCACCTGCCAAATGTGGTGCTGGAAGAGCAGCGTATCCCAGCAGACAAGTTGTCTTCTCCAAGGCCACCTTCTGCCTGCTCTCCGCAGACCCATGGGAACCGGCAGCAGGTCCCTTGTCAAAACACAAAGCAGCCTTGAGCCCGCTGGCTTGGAGGCCCAGTTCTGGGGCCTAGGAAGCCCTGCTGCGCCTCAAGCGCCTTGAGAGCAGCTCTTCCACTTTCAGGCAGAGCCTGCCCGCTCCTCCTCCTTGGGACCCAGTTGCTCCCTCCGCTGTGTTCCTTATGCCTCGCCACACAAGCCAGGGTGGCAGCTGGGAGCTGCCGCACCTTTCACAAGCTTTGAGGCTGCCATGCTTGAAGCCACTGCCCTCGCCCCCCACGGACCTAGCCCTGCTGCGCTTTAAATGCAGTGCATGTGCCTGGCTCCTGTTTCTCTCCTGCACTCCAGCATGTGAGTGAGCAAGGCTCGCCCAGGCAGCAGCACAAGGCAGACTCCTGAGACAAGGCTGATGCAGGATTTACCAAAGCCATGGACAGCAATGGCACGTACGGCTGAGAGCAGGAGCATCTCTAGAGAGCTGCTGCAGCACGTGCATGCGCTCCCTCTGAGCCCTCTCTCCATCTGCCTTCCAGGCACATCACCGTCTTGCGCGTGGTGCTCGGTGCCACCCAGCTGACTCAGCTGGGCCCTGAGGCTCAGGTGCGCGCTGTCAGGCAGCTGCTGGTTCACCAGCACTCCTGGAACGTCACACAGAGGAACGACATTGCCTTGCTGGATCTGGACCAGCCTGTCCAGTGCAACAGCTACGTACAGCTTGCCTGTGTGCCTGACGCCTTGCTGAGAGTCTCAGAGCTGACAGCCTGCTACGTCAGTGGCTGGGGTGCCAGGAAAGCAAGAGGTGAGTGGCCCAAACGCAGTGGTGGCACCAGTGCAAGCTTAGCCAGCTTGGGGAAGCCAGATGCGCTTCCTGATGGCAGAGGCGAAAGCCAGAGTCAGGCTGTGGGGGCCTAAGCCTGTCTCTTCGAGAGAGGGGCCGGAGCCATTGACCCAGAGTGAGGCAGAAAGGCAAGAGTGGTCCAGCGCCTGTCCGCATGCAAAGCCAAGCCCTGGGCGAGGGCTTCAGCCAGACGGGGGAGGAGAACTGGCAATGAGCTGCTGGGTGTTAATTTCTTTCTGTGCTCTTCACAGCTGGAGGATCGGCATACGCGCTGCAGGAGGCCCAGGTCCACCTCATTGATGCCAGGGCCTGTAACAGCAGCGGCTGGTACAGGGGGGCCATCCACAGCCACAACATCTGTGCTGGCTATCCGCAGGGCGGCATCGACACCTGCCAGGTAGGAGCGTGCTACAAGCCAAACCCTGGCAGCACAGGCAGCCCCGCCACAACTGCCCAAACGTGCGCCATCACGGCCTTTTGCTGGCCACTCACACTCCCATGGCTGGGTCCCCACCGCTGAGGGCCTTACCCGCCCTTCTCCATGGGCAGGCCCTTGCCCAGGGCCTGCCCGCCTTGTCCCAGAGGCCTGGCACGGTGCCCAGAAGGCCCACCCGGTGCCCTTGGCAGCCCACAGCTCCACCATCCCAGCCGTCTGACACACCTTCACCACCACCATGCCGCGGTGAGAGCGAGCCCTGCCTTACAGGCCCACCACCCCCTGCCAGGCAAGCTTCTACAGAGCTTGGCTGGCCACTGAATGCAGCTCTGGCAGGTGCCGTGAGAGAGAAGGAGCCAGCCACCGGGCTGACGGTGGCCACCCAACAACCCCTTTGTCCTCTCTCCTGTGCTGCAGGGGGACAGCGGTGGGCCTCTCATGTGCCAAGACAAGAGCGCCGACTACTTCTGGCTTGTTGGCGTGACCAGCTGGGGGACGGGCTGTGCGAGAACAAGGAAGCCCGGAGTCTACACCTCCACCCAGCACTTCTACGACTGCGCCCAGCAGTAACCACTGCTGCAAGTCCACAGCCAGTCTTCACATACACCCCCGTTCAGAGGCCAAGGCCAAGGCCAAGGCCAACAGAATCGAGCCGGTTTCCACCCTGCCCGTTTCCAGTCCAGAAGCTGCTGGAATTCTTTACTCGGCTGCAGGAGCTCCTGCAGTACCTAAGGGCTAAATAGCTTGGAGCAGCACCATGAGGAGCATCCAGGGCAGGCTGCAGCGCACGACGACCGTTTCCTGCTGGGGCAATTCCTGCTGATGAAAGGCAGCCTCAGTGACAAAGGCCTGCTCTGTCCTGCCCGCGCTGCTCACAACGGCAGAACTCAGCAGGCTGCCTTCTTGAAATAAAGTGTTTCCGTTGGCATGGCTAACCATGCGCCAGTGCACTGCAGTCTCCTGTGTGAGGCAAGGACTTCCAGAGCCGGCACCTGCCGAAGGAGGCAGGCTGCCAAGTCGGGCACAAAGGGTCACCGCAAAGGGCTGAAGCTCTGCCTGCTCTGAGAGAAGCATGAGGGAACAGTGGAAGGAAGGCAGGCAGGTCATAGGTGGGCTCAGGGCCTTGGGGGTGGCAGTAGGAGGCAGAGAATGCCTTGGGCTGGCTCCTGCTGGCATCCCTGTGGGTTTCTGTACGAGGCGCAAGCCAGCTTGAAAGTGGCCTCTCAGGGACAGCTGGGCTTCAGGGGAAATCCACGAGCTGGGGCCTTTGCTCACGCCACGGAGTTCCTGGGCTTCCCCAGGCTGCTCTGCTTTCACAGCTGCACCATGTTTCCAAGCCCAGGCCTACGGCTGCAGTGGCTGCATGTAGAAGGTAGAAACGTATATATTTGTAAGAAAATCACTAATAAAGGGACAACTTGCTTGCATCAAGCTGCGTCCCGTCTCTTCATTCGCCACAAATTGGTGACCCCGACGTGATACGTTTAAGGATCTAACGTGAAGGGCTCTCAAATCGCCTAACTGAGCGACATGCAGCGAATCCCACAGAACTTTGAATGATCCGCTGAAAGGAAGCAGGAGCCGGCCGGCCATAAATCCCTCCGGAGTTGAGAGGTGAGCTGTGGGAAATCCGTAACGGGGAATCAGGCTTCGTCCCCAGAAAGAGACGTATATGGACTCATAAAGGGTCTTCTAGTCAGATCAGGGAGTCCGTGCCTCAATCTCCTCAAATGGTGACCCCTATGGTGGTGTTCCGAAGCCTTGGAAGAATAAGGACGGAAAAAAGACAGCTCGTGGAAGAGGGCTGCGTTCCGGAGGAGACGTCTTGGCTGAACGATCGTCTTGCTGTCTGGACCAGGCCGACAACCTAAACCCCGAGGATAACGCCTGTATGCATCGAGACAGGTGAGCAGCCAAGAAACCTTAGAGATTTTAAATATTTGAAGAAATTTTAAGAAGCTTTAGAAACCTGTACTCATTGAGACAGGCGAGCAGTCAAGAAACTTTAGAGACTTTGAAAGAAATTAAAGCGGTCAGCAGACAATTGTATGATGCTGCTGCGTCGGGGAACTCTGCGTCGGGAATGCATTTAGCACCTTGGTGGCAAATTCTGACTACTCTTTGCCAAGTGTGGACTAATTCTACTATCGGTGCTAAACCAGAGGAAGCTGTAAATTCCACCGACAGCGCGACTCTTCTCAAGACACCGTCAGCGATGGCGATTCCGTCCACACCTCCTCTGCCCCCAAAGCTTCTGTCACTGACTGCAGCGACCCTCACAACACAGGACCAAGCACGGGAACAGGATAACTCGGACAATGATTTTATTGACACTGATAAACCTTTTGATCCAGGTCCTATAGATCTGGAAAAGGAGCTAGACCTTTTCCCCACCCTCTTGTCTCTCCTGATGCATTGATTGTATTTTTGGGGAGGGTGAAAGGGAGTCTGAGGGATTGGTGGCAGGAATGCAAGTGGGAAACACTTAAGTGATGGGTTTTGGGAGTCGCTAGGGCATGTTCAGTATTTTGTCAGACAAATCAACCTGCAGAGTGGCAGCCTGTGCAATACGAGGCTGCTAAAGTGTTAAGCAAAGCAGTGCGGGAAGGGAGGATTCATAATACATTTGCTATGTCCCTTCTTGAAGTGATGGCAGAGCCTTATACGCTCACACTGCATGATTGGAAGTCATTGCTTTGTATGGTACTAACCGATACAGTATATGATGTGGTTATTTGATTTTTGTGAGCTATGTGTAGTGGCCTTGACTGAAAACCTTAATCGGGGAATTGCTGTTAACTATGAGCAGTTAGCTGGAGCAATTAACTGTGCCGATTCTGTGACTCAGGCAAGGCATCCCAGGGACAACTGTTTGCAAATGAATGAGATGGCTATTAAGGCAGTCAGGATGCGGGAGTCTTGCCACAGTCTTGCAGGGTCCTAGAGAGTCACTAACTTTAATACTAACTTGATTGATTGGATTCAGGATATTTTGCAACAAGTCGAACATCAGGAAGCTCAAGGGTTGCTTTTAAAACAACTAGCTGTGATAATGTCAATGAAAATTGTAAACGGGCAACTTTCACAATCGCAACCCCAACATGTGTCAAATGATTGTCACGCAGAACTCACAGCAGACTGTAATTCTCAGGCTGAGTTCTGGAATGCAGCATAACAGATTTTTGCTTCTCTAATCTCTTCTGTAAGAATAGTACACGCTCTTAACTTGCTTAGTAAATTAGGCTGCTAGCTTGCTAAACAAAGTAATACTACAAATACTATTTTTTTTCTGGCTTATTAACAGATGTTGATTCTGTCCATCATATGTTGCTACAGAACCGAGTTGCTATTGATTTTTATTATTAGCACAGGGACACAAGTGTGAAGACTTTGATAGGATGTGTTACGTGAATCTGAGTGACCACTGTGAATTAATTTACAAAAGTATACAAAACTCAAAAGCCTTAAAACAAAGATCTGCAACAGAGCCAGGGGCGGGATGCCTTTGGTCTCTTCTCACGGCTGGGAAACTTTGGGCCATGACTCAAAAGTATTACAGGATTTGTTATAATTATCTTTAACCACCTTATTGATGTTTGCCTTATGTCTCCCATGCTTTTTTTCTCTGTATTCAGTGTTTAGTTGATTGTAACTTAAAGCAGGTCATGGTCACCCAGCTACACACAACCTTTGCCTTGTCGCAATTAACAAGCAAAAAGGAGGAGGACAGAGAATGTCTGAAGAGAGATGTAGGAGAGGAAGCTGGAGAATATTTGACCTAACAAGAGATGAGAGAACAGCTGGGTATTGTGAAGGAGACTGGGAAAGATAAACATGGTTATCTAGTGTTTAATAGGTGTCTGCATGCTTGTAGTGATATATAGCTATGTAACTACATGAATGATTCCTGCCCTGAGCCTGGTGGCGCATACAGCTGCGGTTTGTGTCCGGGCTCAGAGATAGGGGCTTCTCTGTTATGGTAAAAGTGTTTCTCTTTGCATAAAAAAGAGAGGGAATGAAGGGAATGACCCCGAGGTATGTTCAGAGAAGGCATGCTGTTTCGAACTTTTTGACTGAACCAGTTCTTGTTTGGTGTGCCCTTCCACCTATGTATAATGTTAATCCAAAAGAAGCTGATATTGTTTACACTTTGAATGTCAATAATTGTCTTTCTGTAGATGCTAATGTAGTAGGAGGCTATGATGGGAACGTGTCGCAGCAGTTCTTCTCTTATCCAGAGTAACAGCAGAGAAAGCATTAAAGAGTTAAATCACCTTGTTTGGTAGGCAGTTAAGAATGTGAGTCAAAATTGCCACTGCTTTTTGTTGTTGGTTCAAGGACATGGCTGTGAGGATTTTGATGGTATGTGCTGCGTGGATTTTAGGCGCCCCATTGCAGCAACATGTCATCAAAATCTGAGAAAATTTCAGCCTTTTTTGGCATCCATTCACTCAATTGGCAGTATCGTTTGTTTGCTATTACCTTGGTTGCTGTCATGTTTGCAAGGGCCCTGCAGAACATGGCAAACCTGGTACTAGCTGTTCAAAAATAAAAAGGGGAAATTGTAAAATTGTACGGAACAAAGAAAGTGGGTTATTTTGACATTGATAATACGTCTTGGTTTTTTATTTGTTCTATTACTTGTGCCTTGTTTTTGCTCGATTTCAGGGGTTCTTTTTGTGCAACAGGAAGGGGGAGATGTAGGACAAGGCCTCAAGGACAAGAGTCCAAGTACTGATAGCCTGATGAATAGAGACTTGTTAGAACTTGTAGGGCACAAGCCCTGGGAGCAAAGGAACAAGCTAACTGCAGACCCCTGAGCCGTCACAGTTGAGGAGGCAACCAGACGGACAGAGAAACAAGTAGCCAGATAAGGGAACAGATGGCGCCGGTATGTAATTAAGAAAGCCGCGTAGAAAGAAACTCCCTAACCTTGGAATAAAAATTATTGCTAGGTCAAGATAAACTAGTAAGTACCTATTGTTCTAATGGTGTGCCTTAAATATTAACCAATCGGTGTTTCTTACGCTTAAGATTTAACCAATCAGGGTGTAATATGTAGAAGGTAGAAACATATATAATTGTAAGAAAATCACTAATAAAGGGACAACTTGCTTGCATCAAGCTGCGTCCCGTCTCTTCATTCGCCGCACTTCTCCAGGGGAGCAGTGTTGCGCTTTTACTTTTCCAAGGTGACTTCTTGGGTCTGTGTAATATTGCAAATGTGCCGTGTCAATTTTGCTCACCACAGAAATCAGGGAGCAGAACTTTTGTGCTGTGCCTCACACGTCTGCCAGGGCAGGTTGAGAAGCAGCCGGAGAATTCCTTTCTGGCACCTTCTCCAGGGGAATTTCCCATTTCCCAAGAGACTGCTGGTGCCGGCTGCAAGGGCGCTCCCAGATAAAGGGTGGTCTTGTGTGATGTTGGGGTTGGAATTGGTGATGTCTCCTTTCCTTAGTCTCGTTAAGGCTTTGCAGTGACAATTTGGTGCTTCGCTCCTATTGCTCTTTTGTCATATCGCTCACAATAGCTACTGCTGTTTCCTTTTATCATATTGCATGCTATTTTCCTGTATTATAATACAAGAAACTACCTTGGATATGTTTCAATGATTGATATATTTGATCGATTTGATGTGGAGTTCATCTTTGCTGGGTATCCAGTCAGTCAGCAAGACATAATTTGGTGTAGTGGGCAGCATATGAAGCAAAAATGTCTTTATTTAGGAAAAAAAAGGTTCCTCGACTTGCTGTTGTCAGGTGGGAACCATTGCCTTATGGTGTTTGGGCCAGAGTGGTCTGGTGGTGCTGGGCAGTTGGGCCATGCCAGGGACAGAGGGACGGGAGTAGGGGAGGGGGCGGGGGAAGGGGTTTAGGGACGGACGGGTGGGAATTGATGAAGGATTTTAGGGATGGACCGGGGTGGGCGGGGGTGTTTGTGGGTATGGGGGTGGTGGTGGTAGGGGTGTGTGTGTGCCCCACCCCGCAGCTCCCCTCGGCTGCTTCCTCCTCACCAGCACCTGCTCAGCACCCCAGAGGGGCTTCCCGGAGAGTTCCCGGAGAGCCGGGGAAGGGGCTGTCCTGCACCGCCCCTCCAGACGGGGGCCACGCAGGCAGACCCCCGAGCCCCGCCGAGGGAGGGCAGCGCCGCTGGCCGCCCCCCTCCCGCCGCGTCTCCTCACCTTTGCCCCGCGCCTCGCGCAGCCAGCGACCCCGACCGCCGCTCCCACGCGCGCACAGCTGGCGGGAAGAGGCGGGCCCCTCGGCCTCGTGCCCAGCACAGGCTTCGCTGCAGGCCTACGAGAGGTAAAGCCGGTCCCGGGGCACCATCTTGGTGAAGAGGAGAGAAGTGCGTGACCTGCCAACACAGGTGTGGCCCCGCCCCCATGTGCCCTTTGGTCGGTTGCTATGGGAACGAGTCGGGCTCTTCCCCTAGCAACCGGCTGACAAAGGGCACACAGGGGAGGGACCACCCGTATGTTGGGAGGTCACACACATCTCTCTTCTTGACCACGATGACGGCAGGCCCCTCGGCCTCGTGCCCAGCATAGGCTTAGCTGCGGGCCTACTAGAGGTAAGGCCGGTCCCGGGGCACGCGGTGGCACTGGCCGTGCAGGGCGGGCGGTGGGGGTTGGGGGTATAGCCTCAGCTATAGCGGGAGGAGGGTGCGGGCCCGTCTCTGCGGCCGGGCGGGTTGCGCTGCCTCCAACAAGACAGCGGCAGCAGAGAGACGGGCTCCGCAAGCGGGATGTCCAGCGAGCACCCGACTGCACTCTGTGGTCTCGGCCTTTCCCATTGGCGTGGTGTGGCCCACGTGCCGCCAGGGCAACCCTCCGCAGCGAGCGGGGGTGCGGGGGCTGCGCGGAGGGGCTCGGCCCACCGGCCTCCTGCACCCGCCCAACCTGCCGGCCTCCCCAGCCGCTCCCCCACGCAGTGGCCGCCCCGCACTGCGCCGGCAACGGGGAGCGCTCCGGCGGCACCCAGGGCACGGACAAAATCCCTGAGTCACGTCGCGCTCCCCCTGTCTGTGGCGGCTGCCCCGCGGGTTGGTGGGAGGGCCGGGGCCACCCCCGAGGGGACAGGGCTGCGGGGGGCGGTCGCCCAGTCGCCTCCCCGCCGCTCTCCGGTAACAATGGTAACTTTTTCTTTGGTAGGATAAGGGCAGTTGCTCTCGGTCAGGTAGCTAGTCTTTTTTTCCCAATGCACATTAAGCTGCTTCTGAAGAGGGTACGGCCTATTGGAAGAGAGATCTGTAACCCTGGATTTTACAGCTGTTATCAGAGTGCAGAGCCATCCCAGATAAGCCCCCCTGTGCGGTTCACACCTTGTCAAAGAAAATCAAGATGTGCTATTGGTTACAGTATTTCCGCTGATACTGCCTTTCCCAAAACATACTCTTCCCTTTGCATATAGAAGCATGTTAAGCTGATACAAGTGCACTTAGGATTGTGCTGCTGCGGGGATTCAGGTCATTCACCCAGGCCGCTACCAGTCAGGTGGTTAGAGCAGTCAGCAGCTGCACTGAGACCAGTCTAACATGTTCAAACTGAATGCGAGCGTATGGCTGAAAAAGTTCATTCGCCGTGGCTGTGAGGGTATCTGACAATTTGATCTGTGGGTTTCTGCAAAATACCCACTTCATGTGAAAGCATTGTTTCTCTTAAAAAAAAAAAAAGAAAAGTACTAAACTATGGTTCACATTTGTTTTGTGTTCAAGAATGCTACAGAAGAAAATCCTCAGGCCTATACTGTGCAGAGCTTATCAAATGAACCTTACAGCAGGAGAGCAAGAGCCTGGCAGGTGTCCTCGTGGCTGTTTTGAAGCTGACAAGCAGTAAAGGCAGGATCTGGAAACTGCCTTTGCACTTCCCTTGCGGCCAGAAAGAGAGAAGTTGCAGATCCGTTGGTCCCATCCTTAGCAGGAGTGGGCACCCAGGCACGGCCTGAGCAGACACTGTAACAAGAAATACAAGCCTTTTAGCCCCTGTGGATCAAGCACAAGAGCAGCCTTCTTTCTGCAGCATTACCCTTAGGGAAATGCTGTGACATCCTTGACAAAGACATGCACTGCTGCAGAAAGTCCGGGGCTTTTCTGAAGTGGGCTGGGAAAGGCATGTTCACCCAGCATGTAAGGAGTCTCACTTGTCCAAGAGCATGTCACTGAGAGGCCCAGAGCCTGTAAAACTTTGGCAACACGGGTCTGTGCAAGAAGTAGGGAGGTGTTCTTTGTATTAAAATATGAAAACAGATAAAGTAGAGACAGGAAAGTAAAACCCAGCTGCAGGATTAGGCCTCTCTTCCTAATGTTCCTAACCTTGAGAGAAGAAACTGTTGGGCTGCATGATGTACTGTAGTGGGCTTTGCAGGTAGTTTTTTTGTTTGGGTGATTGTTTTTCGGGGGGGGGGGGGGCGCGTTCTAGAAGCAGTTCCAGCAGAGTCTGCTACCAGGAGGCTGTGGTATTTACTGTGGGCTGTGAGACTGTATGTGGAGCGGAAGGGAAGGTCACGCTCGGTAGAGCCTGTTGTGGGAGGGATTGCAGAGGAGCTGGAGACACCAGGAGCTGCTCTCTGGGCCCCAGGTGCTCATGCTCGGTTGGTAATCAAGGCGTAAGTTTTTCAGGAAGAGGCAGCATCCTGGGCTCTTTTTTGTTTTCTCTCCAGGGTTCCACAAGGGTCTTGCACTGCCTATGTGTACCTTGGGAGACTGGTTTTAAAACTGCACGCCATTAATACTTGATAGATTAATGAGAGTATGCTTTAACAGCTTGGGGTGTCCCCCTTTCCAAGAGGCTTCTTAGGTTGCACATCCTCTGCCTTCTTAACGAGGAGCTCTGGTTTTGATGCCCGCTGTGCTATGAGGAAAAATCCCCCCTGAGTTTCTGTGTGGTTCAGCAAGAGAACAGGGCAGCAGACTGGCCCTGTAGGCGCTTCTCAAGAGGCCGGCTGGAAAAGTGCTCAGTAAACACGTCTTTTGCCTTCCTGGAGTGACTTGTGTGCATCTTGAATGGTGCTGGTAATAGTGTTGCCTCCTCTGTCTCTTCCAGTGGCATACCCAGATTGTGTGTGTGCGTGGGAGGTCGACGATGAGCTCGGTGGCACTTTTGACCCAGGAGAGCTTTGCCGAACACCGCAGTGGCTTGACGCAGCAGCAGGTGAAAGGTGAGAAGACACAGCTGAGTTCCTGTGATGTGCCTCTAAATAGAAACTGCGCAGGCAAGGTTCCTTGCTGTTAGCCAAGCTCGCTCCATGCCTCCGGCTCCCCCTAAGTGTCCAGGCACGGCGTTCGCCATTCCTAGGCTGGCGGCCTGCCAGACTCTGGCTTTCCACCCACAGGAGCACATCGGTGGTGCTGCACAGTGCAGGGCCAGGCGGAGGCAAGCCTCAGATCTTCACAGAGCTCTGGCTAGCAACGCTGTCAGCCGTGGGGCAGGGCATGTGCAAGCATGGGTCATTGGGCTGCAAGAGAGCCTCGTGGGATCAGTGTGCTGGATTGTCACTTCCTCCTTTGCTCAGCCAGGTGTTGGGGAAAGTCATTATAACCGTATTGACTGACTCACTGATGGGTCTCGGCACCCATTCTCCAGCTGCGAGCTGGCCCGCTTGGCACAGCCCAGTGCACAGCTGAGTCGAACATAAGCTACAGGCTTTCCCTGGACTCTGCCCCAACTAGAGTGCTTCTGCTTCTCTCTGCCTTCTTCCTGGGCATGTGTCTGTCTTGTCCCCTTCTGACCTACAGCCTTGCTGTGTCCCTTTGATTTCTTTCTGCTTGGCCTGTTGTCCCCTGATGAAGCTCCTCCTCTCAACAAAGTTGGCGATAATGTGCTTGTTTGCTGCCACCATTCACTTGCACGGTTGCTTCCTGCATCCATGGCGGCACCTGCTGCAGTCTGTGCTGTGCTGAGCTCAGCTGTGCTCCCGACTCGGCTGCTCTCCACAAGCATAACTGTAGCAGGATGAATAGTAGTGCACAAGTCCTTTGTTGTCCCTCTTTGATGATGCCTCAATAGAGTTGCACTGCCTATGAATGGGGGCGTTTCTGTGGGGAGAGCATCTCATTTGCCTTGTTTGCTTCACCGCAGTAACAGCTTTAAACTCTGAAGAAGAGAAGGATCCTCCCACCTACGAGGAAGCCTTCCCTGCGCTCCCTGAGAAAGCACCATGTTTGGAAGCTGCCCCGGAACCTGCTGGGCCCTGGAGCAAAATCCGGCCAATAAAGGCTTCTGTCATCACTCAGGTTGGTGGGAGTGGGTGTCTTATCTCCCTCCTTTTCATCCCTCCAAAAAGTAGGTGAAGTGAAGCTTTCCCTGGAGTATGAAATCCCTTAGTGTGTCAGAGTAACTGCCTCTTTGCTGTCCTTTGCCCTGGCGCACAAGGAAGACTGCAGCTGAATGCTAGGACTGCTCTGGAGGGGGAGGGATGTGTTGAAAAACTGCCCAGAAGAAGCTCTGCATCCCTGTTGCACAGATAGCTGGAACAGGCCTGAAGGGAGGATTGCAGAGGGAGGCACTGACAATCCAAAGCACACTGACACCTTGCTGTGCCCTGCTTGTGTCTGTCCCGTGGCTGAGCAGGTGTTCCATGTGCCACTGGAGGAGAGGAAATACAAGGGCATGAATCAGTTTGGAGAAGGCGAGCAGGCCAAGATCTGCCTTGACATCATGCGGAAGACGGGAGCTCACCTGGAGCTGTCTCTCGCAAAGGACCAGGGCCTTTCGATCGTGGTCTCTGGCAAGGCGGAAGCAGTCACGAAGGCTCGGAAGCAGATTGTCGCTCGACTGCAGACTCAGGTGAGGGCATCTAACTGTTTCTGCCTTCGTCTTTGCTCTTCCCCAAGACTCGCAAATGCTTTGAGACCCTTGGGCCCGTGTGCTTGTAAGCCAAAGAGGTATGACTAACTCAGCTTTGCTGTACGTTTTCAAAGCACCCAACTGGCAATTTGGAATGGGAATGAGGCTTAAAATAGGGTTCCAAGGTAATTACAGGCCGTGGTGTTGCATGAAGCGTGGAGTCTGCGATCTCTGGAACATTTGAGTTGCAACCAGTGACTTTGTGCTGAGGTGCTGGTGCTGGAGGGGGTGCAGGAGCCTCACACACAAAGCTAGTAGTGTGTGAGAACGGGACTGTGCTTTTCCTGAAGTCCTTCAGAGGAGAACGTGGAAGGCTGGGAGAAAGAAAAGTAGAGGAAAGGAAGTCCTGCCAAAAGCCAAAAGCTTCGGGTCAGGGTTCTGCATTGTGTAACTCAAGGCACACTGGTAAGGAGCCACAACCCTGTTGTTTCGGTTGCTTCAGTCCTCTAGGTTTTGATCTCTTACCTTAAGGTTCTTGAGCTCATAGTCAAGGTGGTAGCTCTTGTTAGGATGTATCGCAGCCAGGTGTTGCAGTGTGTTTTAAAGCATAATGCCAAAGGTAGGTAATGCAATGTTAATACCATGTCTGCTTAGCGCTGTTCAGCCCCTGTGTCATACCCTGCCAGAGGAAAGAGAAAGGAACGAAACCCTACATCCACAATGTGCATCTGAAAAAACAGTTCAGGTCGTGCCGCCACAGACCCGTGAGCCACTGTTCTCAAATATACCTCCTTCTGCCCTGGCCCCAGGTCTGGAAGGTGTGTCTGTATTCCAGCTTCTCTTGGGCTTGGCTAGCTTCAGGACAGGAACACAGAGCTGAAAAGTCACACCGAGTGATCTTTTCTTCATCTTTTATTTTTCCATTATAGCTTGAATGTTCATTGTCTGATTGCTGTTAGTGGTTACCTAATCACAGGGATCAGGAGCACGATAGCAGTCATCAGCTACCAGACCTGTAAAAACTCAGTGAGAAGGGAAGAAGTCAGGAAGCCCTTGTATAGAGCAGCCCTTTAATGGTAGATTGAGAAGGACCCCTTTTGCATGTGGGGCCTTCTAGAAGCAGTCCCAGGAGCAGCATGTGCTACACTTGAAGACGCCTTAGCACTTAAGTAGCGGTAAGCATCTGCTAGCTGCCTGCCTCCTGCAGTAGGTTTCTGGTGTTGAATTTCTCTTTCCTAGGAGTCATACTGTATGTCTTGTTCTCTGTAGCCTTGGCAGCAGATGCCAGAGTTCAGATAAACTCCAGCTGTGCGCTGCCATCTCAGTTGTTGCCTGGTGTCTTACACTGGAGGAGAGGCACCTCCTCGTCTGTGTCGGAAGGCCTTTGCTAATTCAGAGTACTGCTCCTGTGCAAACAGAAGGGTTTTGAGGGAAAGGTGGGCTTTATACTCCTGGCATAGAGGCACTGTAGATCAGCTGGTACAGTGTCAGCCCTCGGACAGAATGTGCTGGGAAGGCGTTGTGTTTGCTCTGAGGAGCAGTACCGCTGAGCAGCGTCTGCCTTGCTTTCCCTGGCTCTGTTCCTGTGGATCTGCCAGTGCAGGCAAGGCTTTTCACAGATGCTTGGTTCTTCTGCCGCAGGCTTCAGCGACAGTTGCCATCCCCAAGGAGCACCACCGTTTTGTCATTGGAAAGAAGGGTGAGAGGCTGCAGGACCTGAAGCTCAAAACTGCAACCAAAATGCAGGTCCCCCGCCCAGATGACCCCAGCAACCAGATCAAGATCAGCGGCACTAAAGAAGGGATTGAGAAGGCCCGGCACGAGATCCTGCTTATCTCCGCTGAGCAGGTACCTCAGTACTGTGATCTCTCTCATGGCATTAGCTGGTCAGCCTTTTTGCTTCCCCACGGTATAGTCGGAGTTTGTAGCCACCGTGGCTACAGTCAGTGGCTAACGTTAGCCTGAACGGAGACGTATACTGTGCCACTCGCCGGCTGTATGAGCACCGCTGCCAGGTCCTGAAACTTCTTGTGCTGCGTTTTGTCCATCTCTGAAGCCCAAACAAGCATTTGATAGTTGAAGTGAAGCGTCTTAGGTGCCAGCTGGGATAAGGCAGGAGATCACAGGGGTGAATATCGTAAACAAGGAGCAGCAGCAGCAACCGTATTTGTAGATTGAAAGAGGTGGAGATCTACAAGCCCGCAAACTGAGAAGGTTGCTTGGGCCAGAGTGTCAGGCAGGACACCCCTGGGAACTTAGCTGTGCCTGGCAGAGACTGTAATATAGAGGGCAGTTCCCACCAAGGTCTGTTGTGGGCTCTTCCAGGATAAGCGTGCCGTGGAGCGGCTGGACGTGGAGAAAGTGTACCACCCTTTCATTGCTGGCCCTTACAACAAGCTGGTGAGGGAGCTCATGCAGGACACAGGGACGCGCATCAACATTCCTCCACCCAGTGTCAACAAGACCGAGATAGTCTTCACCGGAGAAAAGGAGCAACTAGCCCAGGCTGTGGCTCGCGTTAAGAAGATCTATGAGGAGAAGGTACGGATGGTCCATAAAGCTTCCCACCTTCCCCTGGCACCCGCTCCTAGGCACTCTTCCCTTCTTGTTCTACTTTTGTGCATCCCTCGGTTGCATCTGGCTCAGCAGCCCTTGCAGTACATGACCCCGAATCCTACCGTTTCCTCACTCGGCAGAGTGGGAGCTGGGCTGATACTATCCGGGAGGTGACAGATTTCTGGCTTTTCTGTATCGTGGGACTTAGCAGGCCACCAAGAGCTCCCCTGGCTGTTGTTCACACTAAGGAAGGAAAGAAGTGTGAAGCCTACAGTGGTGGCCAGCTGACAGTATCAAAGTTGCTACATAAGCAGAAGTTGCTGAAGAGTGAATGTCACTCCAGTTTATTTCCCACAGCCAACGCTGCTGTGAATATCCTTGTTGTGGGTTGCTGGGCTGTTTCTCCTCGTGGTTAGGTCTGTATTTGTACCGGTCTGGATTTCAACAATCGGCTTATAGCCTGCACAGTGTTGCATCACAGCACTGCCTGGGAGACGGCTGGGAGTTGAACCCTGTTGTCCAACGGGGGGACGGGGACGACGACAACGACATGCCTGTGTGTGTGTGTGTGGTCTCTTGCATGCCGTGTCCCAGGGAGCTTGACCCAGCATACTAGTTTTGTACTTCCCCTGTGAATTTTTGAGCACAAGGCTTTCTGTAGGCAGGGGTCCAAGGGGTGCTAGGGTACTGCCGAGCCACTGTGCTCAGCTTGGCTTTGCTCTTTGCTGGGTGCAGAGTTTGACTGCATCTTGTGCCTCTTCCTGTCGCTCTTGTCCTTCCCCGCCCCCTTGCGATTGATGCCTCAGTGTCTCTGCCCCTACAGAAAAAGAAGACTACTACTATTGCAGTGGAGGTGAAGAAGTCCCAGCACAAGTATGTCATCGGCCCCAAGGGGAATTCCCTGCAGGAGATCTTGGAGAAGACTGGAGTCTCTGTCGAGATCCCACCCACTGACAGTAGCTCGGAGACGCTGATACTGCGAGGCGAGCCTGAAAAACTTGGGCAAGCATTGGCTGAAGTCTATGCAAAGGTACTGACAAGATGGGCTAGGCCTCCTTTGAAGGTCCCGCGAAGATACATTTGTGAGCACTGACAGGTGTAGCGGGGGTGGTCTCTCTTGGGCCATTAGAGGTGCAGCTTAGAAGTCAATACCGGAGGTGCAGCATGGGAATTGGAACTGAATTGTTGTGAAGGCCTCTCCCAGTTTGTCCATCAAACAGCTTCTCTGTTTTTCTGTCTCTCAGGCCAACAGTTTTACCGTCTCCTCGGTCTCTGCCCCCTCTTGGCTTCATCGTTTCATTATTGGAAAGAAAGGACAGAACCTGGCCAAAATAACTCAGCAGATGCCAAAGGTATGGATGAGCTGGTTAGCTTAGCACCCCCGGCGTAGAAAAAGGTTTAGTCCAGATCACTCGTCACGGAAGAGAGAGGTGTCTTCTAGCGTGGGTAAACCCAGGGGGAAATGACACAGATCTTTGCTGTTCAAGGGAACCCTCTCTTTTACTGCTGCAAACACTGCTCCTCCTATGTTATTGTCATGGGTTGAGCCCTTCCGAGGAAGCTTTATGTGGTGCTGTTTTGAGAACTGATGTAGTAGGATACCTGGAAATGGCGAGTGCAGCGAGGCTTCTCCCTGGTGAGTTAGACGGTATCTAGATAAAGGCTAGATGAGTAAACTTCTCCAAAGCCCTTGCAGAAACTGGGACAGCACCAAAGCCTTGGGCTCTAGGCACTGCCATATGGCCGAAATCGTTAAGTTACTGACTTGTAAAATTGTGGGGATTTTGTTTGGGCTTTTTGGGAAGGAGCGCATCTCTTAGTGGCAGGGATGGATGGTGTAGGCCTGACCAAGAGCATTGGCCTGGCTTGGATCTTGGCAAATTCTTAAGAGATTCATTGTCTTTCACCTCAAGGTTCACATCAAATTCACTGGAGGAGAGGATAACATCACTTTGGAAGGACCTACAGAAGATGTGCATGTGGCTCAGGAACAGATTGAAGCCATGGTCAAGGAACTGGTGAGCTGGAGTTACTAGTTCCGGTAAGAAACTGGGGGAAGAAGGGGCAACAGAGCAGAGGGCCCCTGCTTAGGGCCAGAAAAAATTAGAACTTGGTTTTTGGCAATTGTTCATTGAAACACGTACTTTGTGTGCTAACGCAAACTGTCAGCATTCCTAGAGTTGTATGTAACATGCTGCCTGTGTGGCTGAGGGCTGCCCAGCAAGTGTGATGTGTGTGAGAGACACAGTTTAACTGTGAAGTGAGTGGGGAGTCCCGATCTGCGTTTCCGTGTTCCCTGCGAGGGGGCCGGCCAGAGACGGACGAAGCGATTGAAAAGTCAACGTATGAAGTGGTGGAATGCACTATTAGATACTAGAATGGGGAACTGTGGACCAAACACTAGAACGAATATCATTTGGGAAAAGCACAAACGCGAGGCCCCAGGTCAGTAAAGGGGAGTCAGAGGTCTTGGGAATACAGCCTATTAAACCCTGTTCCACAGGCAGTAACGTAACATTTGAGAACTGAACGGCAAGTCAGGAAGATCCTTTCTTGCTGTGGCAGGCTGCTTGTGTAAGGCTTTTATTGTCTGCCGAGGCTGCTGGAGTAAATGAAGAGAACCAGTCCTTTGGGCGGGAGCACTGATTCAAGGCACTTTGTAAAGCGTTCCCCAAAGCAAGGGCAACCAAGTCACGCCTCGTCCTGGCTTTGTGGCTTTAGCAGTGCTTCCTGGCTCTTATTGTTGCAGGTGCTGTTTTCCTGCCTGAAGCCCCGGGGCTCCTGGGTAGCCACCACCCCCCCAGCCTGCAGCTGATGTCCTCAATAAAATGATCTTTCCTCTCTTCTGACTACGTCTGCCATGTGATAATTGGGGACTGGGCAGATATTGTTTGCTGGTGCGTCCTAGGGGAGGACTTTGGGATCATCCCTTGGCCCAGACTCCTTGCCAGTGGGCATCACGGCTGAGCTTTAGGACTCACAGCACAGTCACACAGGGAGGTGGGGGCCGGATGGCACCTCTGGAGGTGTCACTGTCCCCTCAGCTCCTGCTCGGATTCTGGCTAAGACACAGCCTGTGCTCAGGCTCGATGGATGCTCCACTGGGGAGCAGCGCCATTAGCTCAGAGCCGGGACAACACGCAGGCAGACACGGTGCCGCCGCTGACCATCACCTGCAGCTTGCTGTCCCCTGCGGCCGTCATCCCTGCACACTGACTGCCGGGCAGTTTCTCCAGACGCCCACGCTCAGGGCAACGGTATAAAGCAAACTGCCATGCTGGCCACTACAAATACGTCGGCTCGCCCAAAAAGCTTTTCCAGCAGCTCCAACAGCAGCCGGACTGCTGAGGCTTTTGTGCGTCCCAGTGTGATACGGGAGACGCCCGCACCCTGATGGAGGACGAAGGATGAGCACTCTCACCATCAACCAGCTAACTGTTGCTCATAGGCTGCTGTGGTTCAAGCGGGGCCGCCAGCTGTGCAACACACAGCTGCTCCCTCCCTCCCTCCCTCCCCAGGGGGATGGCAGGGGCACTGGGAGGCTCAAAGGGAGAAAACTCGTAGGCTGAGACCAAGGCTTTGATGTGTGCAGGGGAACGTGCTGGTGCAGTTTGTGATTGAAAACTGCGGGGACATCTTTGGGGAGGAGGTGGCCGGCCTCTCCCCTCCATCAGCCGAGGAGGTGCCAGCACCTGTGGACAGGTGCACAGGTATGAGGAGGGGCTGAGGGTTTTCAAAATCTGGGGCTTCTGGTCCAATTCCTTATTGTGCTGCTGGTGGATTTTGGTTTAGGTGTTGTCCACTTCCACGAGGTCACTTTGCTGCACGTGCTTTTGTGTTCCACGGGTGCGTTTGGAAGATCAAGGGAGCCGTGCAGGTGAAGCAAACGCAGAGCCCCAGGCAAAAGACTTCTTGCACACAGCACCCTCTCTGTTCATCCTCTACAAAGAAGCAGGGGCAGGTATGGTGGTGAAATCAGAAATAGTAGAGGGATGTCAGGCCAACAAACACTGACACGTTTCTCATGTATGACAGTAGTTTCTGATAGGTCCAAGCAGCTGCTGTGCCTCCTCCTGTCATTAGATCCCTTGTCTGTTTGACTTTTCCCACCCTGTAATGATAGAGAAGAAAAAACAGAAAGGTTGTTTCTCAGATGCATTGGGAATGTGCTTAATCAATCTAAATACTTACAAGAAGTCAAATACAAAATCGCAGATTTAAAAATAAAAGGCTCACGCCCCAGAATGGGATAATGCTGCCCAAGGGATAACGGCAGAACCGTGTCCCAGGAAGGCAGAAGAAAGCCCAGCAGAACGAAGCTGGCAAGGGTCTGTCCTACCCTCCAAGACCCCTCCAGTTTGTGGTGCCCCAGCCCGCGAGAAGGGGCAGCCCATCATCCCAATTCATCAGAGCTCCTGAAGCCTATCTTACGACCGTGCAAAATGTGGATAATGCAAAGCAACCAAAGGGATCTTATTTGAGGAGCTAAGGTAGCAATTTGGAAAACGGTAGCTTACTGCTCCAGGTGTCTTGCCACCTGTCAACTTCAACCTTTCCGGTTCAGGCGCTTGTACCTTTGCTTCCAACCACCCCCGAGAGCACAGCAGACTCCTCGGTAGACCCGGAACAGCTGATGAGCCTTTCAGAGGAAAGAAGGTAAAATGAGCTCCCTTTGTTTAAAATGAGAACTGATTCCAGTTGATCGTGGTTTTACCTCTCTAATAACACTGTGGAATATCAAGGTTTGCAGGGTCTTTCGTTTCAGGAAAATGAAAAGCAAAGAAACAGAAAGGGAAAACAGGTCTCTGGAGAAGAGGCTGAAAGCACACCAGAAGAGCAAAGGAGAGAAGAAAAGCTTTTCGAGATCAACCGCTGAAAAAATTCAGGAAGGTCAAGAAGCCCTTCCTGACCTTCCTGAAGAAGGTGTGTACCAGACACTGCTGTCCATCTTTCAAAACTCTCAACACTGCACTAAGGGCATGAACTATTTTTAGCGTGCACAAAGATGGCCCCAGATAGGAAGCAGACACCTGCCTTTTGGAAAAAAATGCGTGTCAGCAGGAAACTGCCATTCCCAGCGTTGCAGGTTTGGTTTTGCACTTATGGAAGTACTGTTTGCTCAAGGGTAAGCAGACACCTCGCCACAAGAGCCTCAATCCTTAGCTATTTACCTAGCTACCGAAATAAAGAGGCAAAGTAAGTCCCGCTGTTTTGTCCATGTTAGCAATCCTCACGCTGCCCTGTATCATCTGAATCCCAAATATGCAGCAACGTTGTTCCAGGTCACTACATACGCTTTAGATGCTGGCACTTTTTAAAAAGGCCGCGGCTCACCTGAGGTAATTTGGGGGCGGGTCGTGGTGTTTGTGGTGGTGGTGTGTGTATTGGGATGGACACTTTTTAGTTTCTTACTTCTTCTTCCCTTACCAGTAAACAGAGGTCTATTTCTCAAGATCTTGAGAAATGTCCTGAAAATAAGTTTTCATGACTTTTTTGTATATAGATGAATACTCTTTTAACGTACACTATTTCACTGGTGCTAGAAGTACTATATTCCACTTCACATGGCTTGTTTCAGTGACAGCCTTGTACCGTAAATTCATATCGTGTACCCCCTTTTTCCTGGGATCCACAAGTTGCGATGCCTGCAGTTTGTAGTCCCTGCATGCACAGGCTATCTGCCCTGGCTGAAACCTGACAGGATAACAAACGGTGATTGCTTCAGGCAGCTTCCCTATGCAGATGTCCCAGGAACCCCTTTGGAAGAGTAACCCAGAGAGGGTGCTTCAGGGAAGCCGCAGGCATGTCCAAAGCGCAGAACTAATGAGCAGGACATGCACGGGAGAGTCTGTGTTTAGTAGCCACCTTATAGCTTGAAGTGAGCGATTCTTATTTGCTTTCCAAATCCATTTTCCTCCTGCCTAACCCAATTGGAAGAGTGAGTTCCACCGCATTTTTTTGTGATGTACTGAATGTATTCTTTTTAAAATCAGGTGCCACCTTCTTGGCTTTGCTTCACGCTTTGTGCTGTCCCCTTTTTCTATGTACAAGAAACTGCACTGAAGACAGAGCGTTGATGGTTCTATTCAGCTGCAGGGGAACTGCCATGGAGGCTGTAAGAGAGGGGCAGGGCCGGGCGCAGGCCGGGGGGTTTATCCGTTCTGAGCCCCTCGACCCCTGCTGTGCATATCTGACAGCCCTGCCTCGCTCACAGCCGCTGTCCCAGAGGGAACAAAGCCCAGGAGAGAAAGTTCTCTGTCGGCTCAGGGGAAGCACACATGCATGGGTGCAGCACGCTCGTGTTGCAGCCAAAGTGATAAACCAGCCTTGCTTAGCGCAGCTCTCCGTGCAAAAACCTCCGTGGCTGCAAGGATCTCAAGCCTCAACTCTGAGCGCTCGATGGAGCTCCCTCCCAGCCAGCCGAGATTCCCGACCGTCCTGACGTGGCGCTTTCCCTCCCAGCAGCGCCCATGCCCATTGAGTGCCTTTCGCTTGCAGCCGGCTGTAATGCCGGCATCACCCCTGCACTCCAGTTTTTGGCCTCTCTGAGTGTTGCTCACTAGAATAGCCCCGAGAGTGACACCCCCCCCCCGCCCCGTGCCGGCTGCCCCCATTGTGTCCATAGGGATAGCGGTTTGCCTGCGGGCATGGTGGGATGGTGTTTCTTCCAGGAACCACATGGATGGCAGGGTGAGCCCGGGGGGGGGCTTGCGCCGCCCGGGCTCAAAGCTGGGGAGGCGGATTCCCCGCTCGCAGGGACTGGGGGCGAGGGGAAGTGTTTTAGGGACGGACTGTGGGGGCCGGAGGGAGGGATTTGAGGGACGGACGCCGAGGAAGGCCTCCTGCCTGCAGAGATGGCTCTGGCCCAGGGCAGGGCCCTTCTCTGGATGCCACGGGGTCGATTGCAAAGGACCAGGCTGCCCCATGCAGGGAGCAGGTGCGTGCCGGGGCTGCCAGGGGGCCCTGCCTGGCTGTTCCCAGCCCAGCCCCGGCCGGGGCCAGCCCTGCGCTGCAGCCCTGGGGCCGAGGCGCAAGGAGCCGCGCATTGCTGAGGGTGCTGCACCCTGCCGGGCCCCGCCACCAGCTGCCGGCTGCCCTGGGCTGCCCCTCGCTCTCCCCAGCTCTGCCTGCTGCCAGCGCCGGGGGCACCGCCACAGGGCTTGCCCCCTGCCCACAGCTGCCCTGACCCACGTCTGCAGCTGCACGTGGTGCCCACATCGCACAGCTGGGGCGGGGGGTGGCAGGTCTCTCTGGTGGCAGCCTGGGACTGGGGGCAAAGCCAAGCCCATTCCTCGCTTGTGATCTTTGTCCCCAGGGAGAGCCAGTGCAGACGTGTGCTGCGCTGGAGAGTGTCGCGCAGGGAGGTGACGGCCGACTGCAGAGCAGCACTGAGACCTGCGTGACAGCAACGGCAGCCAGTGGCCGCAGAGCAGCCCAGGGGAGCTGGTTCCCTCGACGGGCCCCAAAGCAGCCTTCCTCAGCCCCTGCTTTTGGTGACGTGTGGAGCAGCGCAGGGATGTCTCTCAGGCTTCCAGGCCTGAGGAGGCTTTCCTCCTCAGGGGCACTGTTAGAAATCCCGCTCCCAGGATTAAAGCACCCCTCCCACCATGGATCCGAGGCTGTGTATCCAGCCCCCTGGAGCTGGGTACAGGTGCCCTGAGGGGTCTCTCTGGGAGGATGGGGCCACCTGCCTGGTGGCTCTGACACAGAAATGATGAGCTCAAGCCCTGTGACTGTGGCCGGCCGGTTCAAAGCCTCCGAGTGCCTCAGTCTTTCTGCCCAGGAGCGTTTATCCCAGGCACTGTTTCAGGGTGTGAAGATGGGTGCCGGTGATGTTCTGGTGCCTCCACATGGCTCCCACTTCAAGGTTACGATGCCTGAGGTCAGCGTCCCCCTGAAGGCCCTGACAGAGATCTCCAGGGACTTTGTGTTCCATTTTGTGTTGCCTTAGGGCTACAGCGTGCTGGGGTTTGGGGGCGACAAGGTTATGGTATGCCAGAGGTTAAGCGAGTGAAGCGTTAAAGCGTGTTATTGTTATGGACAGAATCTGGGTTTGTTGGCTCTGTATTCCTGGGGTTATGGTAGTGTGATCTTATTATGTGTTCTTTGTGTGGTTTTGGTTTGGTTTTTTTATGTGGAGAGTGCCTTTTTTCATGTTTTTGGCCTTTGCAGGGTTTGGATGGGGGCCTTTGGTTTGTATACAATGTTTCTTCTGGTTGTTTTTCTGCTGTCTGCTGTCTGGCGGTGTTTTTTCTGTCTTGTCGACCAGTAATGATGGTTTCTATATCTCCTGCAGGTCAGGCAGTGTTACTTCTGATGTGGTCTGACTCATTTCTGGGGAGTTGGTAGGTAGGTATGGAGGACTTGTGGTCCCTCCATGGAGAATGACTGCTAGAGGACTAAGAGGCAGATCTGTGGAGGGGTGAGAGGACTGCTGGCCCACAAGTAGTGACTGTCAGAGGACTACGTGTACTTGAATTTATGCGGGCTTCCAAATTCATGGTTGGTTATCCTGCCTTGAGGAATAGCCATGGGAAGTCACCAGCCATGCAGAAGAAGAAGATTCCCAAGCCTGTGTGGCTTTCTGGTTTTGCTTTCGAGTAAGAAAGTCTTGTCTCTCCGTGAGTACAACTAAACCGGTCAGTTTTGTTCACCACAGAAATCAGGGAGCAGAATTTTTGTGCTGTGCCTCACATGGCTGCCAGGGCATGGTGAGAAGCAGCAAGAGAATTCCTGCCTGGCACCTTCTCCAGGGGAGCAGTGCTGCACTTTCACCGGGTGAGCTCTGGTTCTGCATGAGTGCATAAGTTTTTGGTCAATTTCCTCACCACAGAAAGCAGGGAGCAGAACTTTTGTGCTTCTCCCCACATGGTTGCAAGGGCAGGGTGAGAAACAGCAAGAGAACTCCTTCCTTGCACCTTCTCTGTAGGACAAGGCCTCAAGGGCAAGAGTCCAAGTACTGATAGCCTGATGAATAGAGACTTGTTAGAACTTGTAGGGCACAAGCCCTGGGAGCAAAGGAACAAGCTAACTGCAGACCCCTGAGCCGTCACAGTTGAGGAGGCAACCAGACGGACAGAGAAACAAGTAGCCAGATAAGGGAACAGATGGCGCCGGTATGTAATTAAGAAAGCCGCGTAGAAAGAAACTCCCTAACCTTGGAATAAAAATTATTGCTAGGTCAAGATAAACTAGTAAGTACCTATTGTTCTAACGGTGTGCCTTAAATATTAACCAATCGGTGTTTCTTACGCTTAAGATTTAACCAATCAGGGTGTAATATGTAGAAGGTAGAAACATATATAATTGTAAGAAAATCACTAATAAAGGGACAACTTGCTTGCATCAAGCTGCGTCCCGTCTCTTCATTCGCCGCACTTCTCCAGGGGAGCAGTGTTGCGCTTTTACTTTTCCAAGGTGACTTCTTGGGTCTGTGTAATATTGCAAATGTGCCGTGTCAATTTTGCTCACCACAGAAATCAGGGAGCAGAACTTTTGTGCTGTGCCTCACACGTCTGCCAGGGCAGGTTGAGAAGCAGCCGGAGAATTCCTTTCTGGCACCTTCTCCAGGGGAATTTCCCATTTCCCAAGAGACTGCTGGTGCCGGCTGCAAGGGCGCTCCCAGATAAAGGGTGGTCTTGTGTGATGTTGGGGTTGGAATTGGTGATGTCTCCTTTCCTTAGTCTCGTTAAGGCTTTGCAGTGACAATTTGGTGCTTCGCTCCTATTGCTCTTTTGTCATATCGCTCACAATAGCTACTGCTGTTTCCTTTTATCATATTGCATGCTATTTTCCTGTATTATAATACAAGAAACTACCTTGGATATGTTTCAATGATTGATATATTTGATCGATTTGATGTGGAGTTCATCTTTGCTGGGTATCCAGTCAGTCAGCAAGACATAATTTGGTGTAGTGGGCAGCATATGAAGCAAAAATGTCTTTATTTAGGAAAAAAAAGGTTCCTCGACTTGCTGTTGTCAGGTGGGAACCATTGCCTTATGGTGTTTGGGCCAGAGTGGTCTGGTGGTGCTGGGCAGCTGGGCCATGCCAGGGACAGAGGGACGGGAGTAGGGGAGGGGGCGGGGGAAGGGGTTTAGGGACGGACGGGTGGGAATTGATGAAGGATTTTAGGGATGGACCGGGGTGGGCGGGGGTGTTTGTGGGTATGGGGGTGGTGGTGGTAGGGGTGTGTGTGTGCCCCACCCCGCAGCTCCCCTCGGCTGCTTCCTCCTCACCAGCACCTGCTCAGCACCCCAGAGGGGCTTCCCGGAGAGTTCCCGGAGAGCCGGGGAAGGGGCTGTCCTGCACCGCCCCTCCAGACGGGGGCCACGCAGGCAGACCCCCGAGCCCCGCCGAGGGAGGGCAGCGCCGCTGGCCGCCCCCCTCCCGCCGCGTCTCCTCACCTTTGCCCCGCGCCTCGCGCAGCCAGCGACCCCGACCGCCGCTCCCACGCGCGCACAGCTGGCGGGAAGAGGCGGGCCCCTCGGCCTCGTGCCCAGCACAGGCTTCGCTGCAGGCCTACGAGAGGTAAAGCCGGTCCCGGGGCACCATCTTGGTGAAGAGGAGAGAAGTGCGTGACCTGCCAACACAGGTGTGGCCCCGCCCCCATGTGCCCTTTGGTCGGTTGCTATGGGAACGAGTCGGGCTCTTCCCCTAGCAACCGGCTGACAAAGGGCACACAGGGGAGGGACCACCCGTATGTTGGGAGGTCACACACATCTCTCTTCTTGACCACGATGACGGCAGGCCCCTCGGCCTCGTGCCCAGCATAGGCTTAGCTGCGGGCCTACTAGAGGTAAGGCCGGTCCCGGGGCACGCGGTGGCACTGGCCGCGCAGGGCGGGCGGTGGGGGTTGGGGGTATAGCCTCAGCTATAGCGGGAGGAGGGTGCGGGCCCGTCTCTGCGGCCGGGCGGGTTGCGCTGCCTCCAACAAGACAGCGGCAGCAGAGAGACGGGCTCCGCAAGCGGGATGTCCAGCGAGCACCCGACTGCACTCTGTGGTCTCGGCCTTTCCCATTGGCGTGGTGTGGCCCACGTGCCGCCAGGGCAACCCTCCGCAGCGAGCGGGGGTGCGGGGGCTGCGCGGAGGGGCTCGGCCCACCGGCCTCCTGCACCCGCCCAACCTGCCGGCCTCCCCAGCCGCTCCCCCACGCAGTGGCCGCCCCGCACTGCGCCGGCAACGGGGAGCGCTCCGGCGGCACCCAGGGCACGGACAAAATCCCTGAGTCACGTCGCGCTCCCCCTGTCTGTGGCGGCTGCCCCGCGGGTTGGTGGGAGGGCCGGGGCCACCCCCGAGGGGACAGGGCTGCGGGGGGCGGTCGCCCAGTCGCCTCCCCGCCGCTCTCCGGTAACAATGGTAACTTTTTCTTTGGTAGGATAAGGGCAGTTGCTCTCGGTCAGGTAGCTAGTCTTTTTTTCCCAATGCACATTAAGCTGCTTCTGAAGAGGGTACGGCCTATTGGAAGAGAGATCTGTAACCCTGGATTTTACAGCTGTTATCAGAGTGCAGAGCCATCCCAGATAAGCCCCCCTGTGCGGTTCACACCTTGTCAAAGAAAATCAAGATGTGCTATTGGTTACAGTATTTCCGCTGATACTGCCTTTCCCAAAACATACTCTTCCCTTTGCATATAGAAGCATGTTAAGCTGATACAAGTGCACTTAGGATTGTGCTGCTGCGGGGATTCAGGTCATTCACCCAGGCCGCTACCAGTCAGGTGGTTAGAGCAGTCAGCAGCTGCACTGAGACCAGTCTAACATGTTCAAACTGAATGCGAGCGTATGGCTGAAAAAGTTCATTCGCCGTGGCTGTGAGGGTATCTGACAATTTGATCTGTGGGTTTCTGCAAAATACCCACTTCATGTGAAAGCATTGTTTCTCTTAAAAAAAAAAAAAGAAAAGTACTAAACTATGGTTCACATTTGTTTTGTGTTCAAGAATGCTACAGAAGAAAATCCTCAGGCCTATACTGTGCAGAGCTTATCAAATGAACCTTACAGCAGGAGAGCAAGAGCCTGGCAGGTGTCCTCGTGGCTGTTTTGAAGCTGACAAGCAGTAAAGGCAGGATCTGGAAACTGCCTTTGCACTTCCCTTGCGGCCAGAAAGAGAGAAGTTGCAGATCCGTTGGTCCCATCCTTAGCAGGAGTGGGCACCCAGGCACGGCCTGAGCAGACACTGTAACAAGAAATACAAGCCTTTTAGCCCCTGTGGATCAAGCACAAGAGCAGCCTTCTTTCTGCAGCATTACCCTTAGGGAAATGCTGTGACATCCTTGACAAAGACATGCACTGCTGCAGAAAGTCCGGGGCTTTTCTGAAGTGGGCTGGGAAAGGCATGTTCACCCAGCATGTAAGGAGTCTCACTTGTCCAAGAGCATGTCACTGAGAGGCCCAGAGCCTGTAAAACTTTGGCAACACGGGTCTGTGCAAGAAGTAGGGAGGTGTTCTTTGTATTAAAATATGAAAACAGATAAAGTAGAGACAGGAAAGTAAAACCCAGCTGCAGGATTAGGCCTCTCTTCCTAATGTTCCTAACCTTGAGAGAAGAAACTGTTGGGCTGCATGATGTACTGTAGTGGGCTTTGCAGGTAGTTTTTTTGTTTGGGTGATTGTTTTTCGGGGGGGGGGGGGCGCATTCTAGAAGCAGTTCCAGCAGAGTCTGCTACCAGGAGGCTGTGGTATTTACTGTGGGCTGTGAGACTGTATGTGGAGCGGAAGGGAAGGTCACGCTCGGTAGAGCCTGTTGTGGGAGGGATTGCAGAGGAGCTGGAGACACCAGGAGCTGCTCTCTGGGCCCCAGGTGCTCATGCTCGGTTGGTAATCAAGGCGTAAGTTTTTCAGGAAGAGGCAGCATCCTGGGCTCTTCTTTGTTTTCTCTCCAGGGTTCCACAAGGGTCTTGCACTGCCTATGTGTACCTTGGGAGACTGGTTTTAAAACTGCACGCCATTAATACTTGATAGATTAATGAGAGTATGCTTTAACAGCTTGGGGTGTCCCCCTTTCCAAGAGGCTTCTTAGGTTGCACATCCTCTGCCTTCTTAACGAGGAGCTCTGGTTTTGATGCCCGCTGTGCTATGAGGAAAAATCCCCCCTGAGTTTCTGTGTGGTTCAGCAAGAGAACAGGGCAGCAGACTGGCCCTGTAGGCGCTTCTCAAGAGGCCGGCTGGAAAAGTGCTCAGTAAACACGTCTTTTGCCTTCCTGGAGTGACTTGTGTGCATCTTGAATGGTGCTGGTAATAGTGTTGCCTCCTCTGTCTCTTCCAGTGGCATACCCAGATTGTGTGTGTGCGTGGGAGGTCGACGATGAGCTCGGTGGCACTTTTGACCCAGGAGAGCTTTGCCGAACACCGCAGTGGCTTGACGCAGCAGCAGGTGAAAGGTGAGAAGACACAGCTGAGTTCCTGTGATGTGCCTCTAAATAGAAACTGCGCAGGCAAGGTTCCTTGCTGTTAGCCAAGCTCGCTCCATGCCTCCGGCTCCCCCTAAGTGTCCAGGCACGGCGTTCGCCATTCCTAGGCTGGCGGCCTGCCAGACTCTGGCTTTCCACCCACAGGAGCACATCGGTGGTGCTGCACAGCGCAGGGCCAGGCGGAGGCAAGCCTCAGATCTTCACAGAGCTCTGGCTAGCAACGCTGTCAGCCGTGGGGCAGGGCATGTGCAAGCATGGGTCATTGGGCTGCAAGAGAGCCTCGTGGGATCAGTGTGCTGGATTGTCACTTCCTCCTTTGCTCAGCCAGGTGTTGGGGAAAGTCATTATAACCGTATTGACTGACTCACTGATGGGTCTCGGCACCCATTCTCCAGCTGCGAGCTGGCCCGCTTGGCACAGCCCAGTGCACAGCTGAGTCGAACATAAGCTACAGGCTTTCCCTGGACTCTGCCCCAACTAGAGTGCTTCTGCTTCTCTCTGCCTTCTTCCTGGGCATGTGTCTGTCTTGTCCCCTTCTGACCTACAGCCTTGCTGTGTCCCTTTGATTTCTTTCTGCTTGGCCTGTTGTCCCCTGATGAAGCTCCTCCTCTCAACAAAGTTGGCGATAATGTGCTTGTTTGCTGCCACCATTCACTTGCACGGTTGCTTCCTGCATCCTTGGCGGCACCTGCTGCAGTCTGTGCTGTGCTGAGCTCAGCTGTGCTCCCGACTCGGCTGCTCTCCACAAGCATAACTGTAGCAGGATGAATAGTAGTGCACAAGTCCTTTGTTGTCCCTCTTTGATGATGCCTCAATAGAGTTGCACTGCCTATGAATGGGGGCGTTTCTGTGGGGAGAGCATCTCATTTGCCTTGTTTGCTTCACCGCAGTAACAGCTTTAAACTCTGAAGAAGAGAAGGATCCTCCCACCTACGAGGAAGCCTTCCCTGCGCTCCCTGAGAAAGCACCATGTTTGGAAGCTGCCCCGGAACCTGCTGGGCCCTGGAGCAAAATCCGGCCAATAAAGGCTTCTGTCATCACTCAGGTTGGTGGGAGTGGGTGTCTTATCTCCCTCCTTTTCATCCCTCCAAAAAGTAGGTGAAGTGAAGCTTTCCCTGGAGTATGAAATCCCTTAGTGTGTCAGAGTAACTGCCTCTTTGCTGTCCTTTGCCCTGGCGCACAAGGAAGACTGCAGCTGAATGCTAGGACTGCTCTGGAGGGGGAGGGATGTGTTGAAAAACTGCCCAGAAGAAGCTCTGCATCCCTGTTGCACAGATAGCTGGAACAGGCCTGAAGGGAGGATTGCAGAGGGAGGCACTGACAATCCAAAGCACACTGACACCTTGCTGTGCCCTGCTTGTGTCTGTCCCGTGGCTGAGCAGGTGTTCCATGTGCCACTGGAGGAGAGGAAATACAAGGGCATGAATCAGTTTGGAGAAGGCGAGCAGGCCAAGATCTGCCTTGACATCATGCGGAAGACGGGAGCTCACCTGGAGCTGTCTCTCGCAAAGGACCAGGGCCTTTCGATCGTGGTCTCTGGCAAGGCGGAAGCAGTCACGAAGGCTCGGAAGCAGATTGTCGCTCGACTGCAGACTCAGGTGAGGGCATCTAACTGTTTCTGCCTTCGTCTTTGCTCTTCCCCAAGACTCGCAAATGCTTTGAGACCCTTGGGCCCGTGTGCTTGTAAGCCAAAGAGGTATGACTAACTCAGCTTTGCTGTACGTTTTCAAAGCACCCAACTGGCAATTTGGAATGGGAATGAGGCTTAAAATAGGGTTCCAAGGTAATTACAGGCCGTGGTGTTGCATGAAGCGTGGAGTCTGCGATCTCTGGAACATTTGAGTTGCAACCAGTGACTTTGTGCTGAGGTGCTGGTGCTGGAGGGGGTGCAGGAGCCTCACACACAAAGCTAGTAGTGTGTGAGAACGGGACTGTGCTTTTCCTGAAGTCCTTCAGAGGAGAACGTGGAAGGCTGGGAGAAAGAAAAGTAGAGGAAAGGAAGTCCTGCCAAAAGCCAAAAGCTTCGGGTCAGGGTTCTGCATTGTGTAACTCAAGGCACACTGGTAAGGAGCCACAACCCTGTTGTTTCGGTTGCTTCAGTCCTCTAGGTTTTGATCTCTTACCTTAAGGTTCTTGAGCTCATAGTCAAGGTGGTAGCTCTTGTTAGGATGTATCGCAGCCAGGTGTTGCAGTGTGTTTTAAAGCATAATGCCAAAGGTAGGTAATGCAATGTTAATACCATGTCTGCTTAGCGCTGTTCAGCCCCTGTGTCATACCCTGCCAGAGGAAAGAGAAAGGAACGAAACCCTACATCCACAATGTGCATCTGAAAAAACAGTTCAGGTCGTGCCGCCACAGACCCGTGAGCCACTGTTCTCAAATATACCTCCTTCTGCCCTGGCCCCAGGTCTGGAAGGTGTGTCTGTATTCCAGCTTCTCTTGGGCTTGGCTAGCTTCAGGACAGGAGCACAGAGCTGAAAAGTCACACCGAGTGATCTTTTCTTCATCTTTTATTTTTCCATTATAGCTTGAATGTTCATTGTCTGATTGCTGTTAGTGGTTACCTAATCACAGGGATCAGGAGCACGATAGCAGTCATCAGCTACCAGACCTGTAAAAACTCAGTGAGAAGGGAAGAAGTCAGGAAGCCCTTGTATAGAGCAGCCCTTTAATGGTAGATTGAGAAGGACCCCTTTTGCATGTGGGGCCTTCTAGAAGCAGTCCCAGGAGCAGCATGTGCTACACTTGAAGACGCCTTAGCACTTAAGTAGCGGTAAGCATCTGCTAGCTGCCTGCCTCCTGCAGTAGGTTTCTGGTGTTGAATTTCTCTTTCCTAGGAGTCGTACTGTATGTCTTGTTCTCTGTAGCCTTGGCAGCAGATGCCAGAGTTCAGATAAACTCCAGCTGTGCGCTGCCATCTCAGTTGTTGCCTGGTGTCTTACGCTGGAGGAGAGGCACCTCCTCGTCTGTGTCGGAAGGCCTTTGCTAATTCAGAGTACTGCTCCTGTGCAAACAGAAGGGTTTTGAGGGAAAGGTGGGCTTTATACTCCTGGCATAGAGGCACTGTAGATCAGCTGGTACAGTGTCAGCCCTCGGACAGAATGTGCTGGGAAGGCGTTGTGTTTGCTCTGAGGAGCAGTACCGCTGAGCAGCGTCTGCCTTGCTTTCCCTGGCTCTGTTCCTGTGGATCTGCCAGTGCAGGCAAGGCTTTTCACAGATGCTTGGTTCTTCTGCCGCAGGCTTCAGCGACAGTTGCCATCCCCAAGGAGCACCACCGTTTTGTCATTGGAAAGAAGGGTGAGAGGCTGCAGGACCTGAAGCTCAAAACTGCAACCAAAATGCAGGTCCCCCGCCCAGATGACCCCAGCAACCAGATCAAGATCAGCGGCACTAAAGAAGGGATTGAGAAGGCCCGGCACGAGATCCTGCTTATCTCCGCTGAGCAGGTACCTCAGTACTGTGATCTCTCTCATGGCATTAGCTGGTCAGCCTTTTTGCTTCCCCACGGTATAGTCGGAGTTTGTAGCCACCGTGGCTACAGTCAGTGGCTAACGTTAGCCTGAACGGAGACGTATACTGTGCCACTCGCCGGCTGTATGAGCACCGCTGCCAGGTCCTGAAACTTCTTGTGCTGCGTTTTGTCCATCTCTGAAGCCCAAACAAGCATTTGATAGTTGAAGTGAAGCGTCTTAGGTGCCAGCTGGGATAAGGCAGGAGATCACAGGGGTGAATATCGTAAACAAGGAGCAGCAGCAGCAACCGTATTTGTAGATTGAAAGAGGTGGAGATCTACAAGCCCGCAAACTGAGAAGGTTGCTTGGGCCAGAGTGTCAGGCAGGACACCCCTGGGAACTTAGCTGTGCCTGGCAGAGACTGTAATATAGAGGGCAGTTCCCACCAAGGTCTGTTGTGGGCTCTTCCAGGATAAGCGTGCCGTGGAGCGGCTGGACGTGGAGAAAGTGTACCACCCTTTCATTGCTGGCCCTTACAACAAGCTGGTGAGGGAGCTCATGCAGGACACAGGGACGCGCATCAACATTCCTCCACCCAGTGTCAACAAGACCGAGATAGTCTTCACCGGAGAAAAGGAGCAACTAGCCCAGGCTGTGGCTCGCGTTAAGAAGATCTATGAGGAGAAGGTACGGATGGTCCATAAAGCTTCCCACCTTCCCCTGGCACCCGCTCCTAGGCACTCTTCCCTTCTTGTTCTACTTTTGTGCATCCCTCGGTTGCATCTGGCTCAGCAGCCCTTGCAGTACATGACCCCGAATCCTACCGTTTCCTCACTCGGCAGAGTGGGAGCTGGGCTGATACTATCCGGGAGGTGACAGATTTCTGGCTTTTCTGTATCGTGGGACTTAGCAGGCCACCAAGAGCTCCCCTGGCTGTTGTTCACACTAAGGAAGGAAAGAAGTGTGAAGCCTACAGTGGTGGCCAGCTGACAGTATCAAAGTTGCTACATAAGCAGAAGTTGCTGAAGAGTGAATGTCACTCCAGTTTATTTCCCACAGCCAACGCTGCTGTGAATATCCTTGTTGTGGGTTGCTGGGCTGTTTCTCCTCGTGGTTAGGTCTGTATTTGTACCGGTCTGGATTTCAACAATCGGCTTATAGCCTGCACAGTGTTGCATCACAGCACTGCCTGGGAGACGGCTGGGAGTTGAACCCTGTTGTCCAACGGGGGGACGGGGACGACGACAACGACATGCCTGTGTGTGTGTGTGTGGTCTCTTGCATGCCGTGTCCCAGGGAGCTTGACCCAGCATACTAGTTTTGTACTTCCCCTGTGAATTTTTGAGCACAAGGCTTTCTGTAGGCAGGGGTCCAAGGGGTGCTAGGGTACTGCCGAGCCACTGTGCTCAGCTTGGCTTTGCTCTTTGCTGGGTGCAGAGTTTGACTGCATCTTGTGCCTCTTCCTGTCGCTCTTGTCCTTCCCCGCCCCCTTGCGATTGATGCCTCAGTGTCTCTGCCCCTACAGAAAAAGAAGACTACTACTATTGCAGTGGAGGTGAAGAAGTCCCAGCACAAGTATGTCATCGGCCCCAAGGGGAATTCCCTGCAGGAGATCTTGGAGAAGACTGGAGTCTCTGTCGAGATCCCACCCACTGACAGTAGCTCGGAGACGCTGATACTGCGAGGCGAGCCTGAAAAACTTGGGCAAGCATTGGCTGAAGTCTATGCAAAGGTACTGACAAGATGGGCTAGGCCTCCTTTGAAGGTCCCGCGAAGATACATTTGTGAGCACTGACAGGTGTAGCGGGGGTGGTCTCTCTTGGGCCATTAGAGGTGCAGCTTAGAAGTCAATACCGGAGGTGCAGCATGGGAATTGGAACTGAATTGTTGTGAAGGCCTCTCCCAGTTTGTCCATCAAACAGCTTCTCTGTTTTTCTGTCTCTCAGGCCAACAGTTTTACCGTCTCCTCGGTCTCTGCCCCCTCTTGGCTTCATCGTTTCATTATTGGAAAGAAAGGACAGAACCTGGCCAAAATAACTCAGCAGATGCCAAAGGTATGGATGAGCTGGTTAGCTTAGCACCCCCGGCGTAGAAAAAGGTTTAGTCCAGATCACTCGTCACGGAAGAGAGAGGTGTCTTCTAGCGTGGGTAAACCCAGGGGGAAATGACACAGATCTTTGCTGTTCAAGGGAACCCTCTCTTTTACTGCTGCAAACACTGCTCCTCCTATGTTATTGTCATGGGTTGAGCCCTTCCGAGGAAGCTTTATGTGGTGCTGTTTTGAGAACTGATGTAGTAGGATACCTGGAAATGGCGAGTGCAGCGAGGCTTCTCCCTGGTGAGTTAGACGGTATCTAGATAAAGGCTAGATGAGTAAACTTCTCCAAAGCCCTTGCAGAAACTGGGACAGCACCAGAGCCTTGGGCTCTAGGCACTGCCGTATGGCCGAAATCGTTAAGTTACTGACTTGTAAAATTGTGGGGATTTTGTTTGGGCTTTTTGGGAAGGAGCGCATCTCTTAGTGGCAGGGATGGATGGTGTAGGCCTGACCAAGAGCATTGGCCTGGCTTGGATCTTGGCAAATTCTTAAGAGATTCATTGTCTTTCACCTCAAGGTTCACATCAAATTCACTGGAGGAGAGGATAACATCACTTTGGAAGGACCTACAGAAGATGTGCATGTGGCTCAGGAACAGATTGAAGCCATGGTCAAGGAACTGGTGAGCTGGAGTTACTAGTTCCGGTAAGAAACTGGGGGAAGAAGGGGCAACAGAGCAGAGGGCCCCTGCTTAGGGCCAGAAAAAATTAGAACTTGGTTTTTGGCAATTGTTCATTGAAACACGTACTTTGTGTGCTAACGCAAACTGTCAGCATTCCTAGAGTTGTATGTAACATGCTGCCTGTGTGGCTGAGGGCTGCCCAGCAAGTGTGATGTGTGTGAGAGACACAGTTTAACTGTGAAGTGAGTGGGGAGTCCCGATCTGCGTTTCCGTGTTCCCTGCGAGGGGGCCGGCCAGAGACGGACGAAGCGATTGAAAAGTCAACGTATGAAGTGGTGGAATGCACTATTAGATACTAGAATGGGGAACTGTGGACCAAACACTAGAACGAATATCATTTGGGAAAAGCACAAACGCGAGGCCCCAGGTCAGTAAAGGGGAGTCAGAGGTCTTGGGAATACAGCCTATTAAACCCTGTTCCACAGGCAGTAACGTAACATTTGAGAACTGAACGGCAAGTCAGGAAGATCCTTTCTTGCTGTGGCAGGCTGCTTGTGTAAGGCTTTTATTGTCTGCCGAGGCTGCTGGAGTAAATGAAGAGAACCAGTCCTTTGGGCGGGAGCACTGATTCAAGGCACTTTGTAAAGCGTTCCCCAAAGCAAGGGCAACCAAGTCACGCCTCGTCCTGGCTTTGTGGCTTTAGCAGTGCTTCCTGGCTCTTATTGTTGCAGGTGCTGTTTTCCTGCCTGAAGCCCCGGGGCTCCTGGGTAGCCACCACCCCCCCAGCCTGCAGCTGATGTCCTCAATAAAATGATCTTTCCTCTCTTCTGACTACGTCTGCCATGTGATAATTGGGGACTGGGCAGATATTGTTTGCTGGTGCGTCCTAGGGGAGGACTTTGGGATCATCCCTTGGCCCAGACTCCTTGCCAGTGGGCATCACGGCTGAGCTTTAGGACTCACAGCACAGTCACACAGGGAGGTGGGGGCCGGATGGCACCTCTGGAGGTGTCACTGTCCCCTCAGCTCCTGCTCGGATTCTGGCTAAGACACAGCCTGTGCTCAGGCTCGATGGATGCTCCACTGGGGAGCAGCGCCATTAGCTCAGAGCCGGGACAACACGCAGGCAGACACGGTGCCGCCGCTGACCATCACCTGCAGCTTGCTGTCCCCTGCGGCCGTCATCCCTGCACACTGACTGCCGGGCAGTTTCTCCAGACGCCCACGCTCAGGGCAACGGTATAAAGCAAACTGCCATGCTGGCCACTACAAATACGTCGGCTCGCCCAAAAAGCTTTTCCAGCAGCTCCAACAGCAGCCGGACTGCTGAGGCTTTTGTGCGTCCCAGTGTGATACGGGAGACGCCCGCACCCTGATGGAGGACGAAGGATGAGCACTCTCACCATCAACCAGCTAACTGTTGCTCATAGGCTGCTGTGGTTCAAGCGGGGCCGCCAGCTGTGCAGCACACAGCTGCTCCCTCCCTCTCTCCCTCCCCAGGGGGATGGCAGGGGCAACTGGGAGCCTCAAAGGGAGAAAACTCGTAGGCTGAGACCAAGGCTTTGATGTGTGCAGGGGAACGTGCTGGTGCAGTTTGTGATTGAAAACTGCGGGGACATCTTTGGGGAGGAGGTGGCCGGCCTCTCCCCTCCATCAGCCGAGGAGGTGCCAGCACCTGTGGACAGGTGCACAGGTATGAGGAGGGGCTGAGGGTTTTCAAAATCTGGGGCTTCTGGTCCAATTCCTTATTGTGCTGCTGGTGGATTTTGGTTTAGGTGTTGTCCACTTCCACGAGGTCACTTTGCTGCACGTGCTTTTGTGTTCCACGGGTGCGTTTGGAAGATCAAAGGAGCCGTGCAGGTGAAGCAAACGCAGAGCCCCAGGCAAAAGACTTCTTGCACACAGCACCCTCTCTGTTCATCCTCTACAAAGAAGCAGGGGCAGGTATGGTGGTGAAATCAGAAATAGTAGAGGGATGTCAGGCCAACAAACACTGACACGTTTCTCATGTATGACAGTAGTTTCTGATAGGTCCAAGCAGCTGCTGTGCCTCCTCCTGTCATTAGATCCCTTGTCTGTTTGACTTTTCCCACCCTGTAATGATAGAGAAGAAAAAACAGAAAGGTTGTTTCTCAGATGCATTGGGAATGTGCTTAATCAATCTAAATACTTACAAGAAGTCAAATACAAAATCGCAGATTTAAAAATAAAAGGCTCACGCCCCAGAATGGGATAATGCTGCCCAAGGGATAACGGCAGAACCGTGTCCCAGGAAGGCAGAAGAAAGCCCAGCAGAACGAAGCTGGCAAGGGTCTGTCCTACCCTCCAAGACCCCTCCAGTTTGTGGTGCCCCAGCCCGCGAGAAGGGGCAGCCCATCATCCCAATTCATCAGAGCTCCTGAAGCCTATCTTACGACCGTGCAAAATGTGGATAATGCAAAGCAACCAAAGGGATCTTATTTGAGGAGCTAAGGTAGCAATTTGGAAAACGGTAGCTTACTGCTCCAGGTGTCTTGCCACCTGTCAACTTCAACCTTTCCGGTTCAGGCGCTTGTACCTTTGCTTCCAACCACCCCCGAGAGCACAGCAGACTCCTCGGTAGACCCGGAACAGCTGATGAGCCTTTCAGAGGAAAGAAGGTAAAATGAGCTCCCTTTGTTTAAAATGAGAACTGATTCCAGTTGATCGTGGTTTTACCTCTCTAATAACACTGTGGAATATCAAGGTTTGCAGGGTCTTTCGTTTCAGGAAAATGAAAAGCAAAGAAACAGAAAGGGAAAACAGGTCTCTGGAGAAGAGGCTGAAAGCACACCAGAAGAGCAAAGGAGAGAAGAAAAGCTTTTCGAGATCAACCGCTGAAAAAATTCAGGAAGGTCAAGAAGCCCTTCCTGACCTTCCTGAAGAAGGTGTGTACCAGACACTGCTGTCCATCTTTCAAAACTCTCAACACTGCACTAAGGGCATGAACTATTTTTAGCGTGCACAAAGATGGCCCCAGATAGGAAGCAGACACCTGCCTTTTGGAAAAAAATGCGTGTCAGCAGGAAACTGCCATTCCCAGCGTTGCAGGTTTGGTTTTGCACTTATGGAAGTACTGTTTGCTCAAGGGTAAGCAGACACCTCGCCACAAGAGCCTCAATCCTTAGCTATTTACCTAGCTACCGAAATAAAGAGGCAAAGTAAGTCCCGCTGTTTTGTCCATGTTAGCAATCCTCACGCTGCCCTGTATCATCTGAATCCCAAATATGCAGCAACGTTGTTCCAGGTCACTACATACGCTTTAGATGCTGGCACTTTTTAAAAAGGCCGCGGCTCACCTGAGGTAATTTGGGGGCGGGTCGTGGTGTTTGTGGTGGTGGTGTGTGTATTGGGATGGACACTTTTTAGTTTCTTACTTCTTCTTCCCTTACCAGTAAACAGAGGTCTATTTCTCAAGATCTTGAGAAATGTCCTGAAAATAAGTTTTCATGACTTTTTTGTATATAGATGAATACTCTTTTAACGTACACTATTTCACTGGTGCTAGAAGTACTATATTCCACTTCACATGGCTTGTTTCAGTGACAGCCTTGTACCGTAAATTCATATCGTGTACCCCCTTTTTCCTGGGATCCACAAGTTGCGATGCCTGCAGTCTGTAGTCCCTGCTTGCGCAGGCTATCTGCCCTGGCTGAAACCTGACAGGATAACAAACGGTGATTGCTTCAGGCAGCTTCCCTATGCAGATGTCCCAGGAACCCCTTTGGAAGAGTAACCCAGAGAGGGTGCTTCAGGGAAGCCGCAGGCATGTCCAAAGCGCAGAACTAATGAGCAGGACATGCACGGGAGAGTCTGTGTTTAGTAGCCACCTTATAGCTTGAAGTGAGCGATTCTTATTTGCTTTCCAAATCCATTTTCCTCCTGCCTAACCCAATTGGAAGAGTGAGTTCCACCGCATTTTTTTGTGATGTACTGAATGTATTCTTTTTAAAATCAGGTGCCACCTTCTTGGCTTTGCTTCACGCTTTGTGCTGTCCCCTTTTTCTATGTACAAGAAACTGCACTGAAGACAGAGCGTTGATGGTTCTATTCAGCTGCAGGGGAACTGCCATGGAGGCTGTAAGAGAGGGGCAGGGCCGGGCGCAGGCCGGGGGGTTTATCCGTTCTGAGCCCCTCGACCCCTGCTGTGCATATCTGACAGCCCTGCCTCGCTCACAGCCGCTGTCCCAGAGGGAACAAAGCCCAGGAGAGAAAGTTCTCTGTCGGCTCAGGGGAAGCACACATGCATGGGTGCAGCACGCTCGTGTTGCAGCCAAAGTGATAAACCAGCCTTGCTTAGCGCAGCTCTCCGTGCAAAAACCTCCGTGGCTGCAAGGATCTCAAGCCTCAACTCTGAGCGCTCGATGGAGCTCCCTCCCAGCCAGCCGAGATTCCCGACCGTCCTGACGTGGCGCTTTCCCTCCCAGCAGCGCCCATGCCCATTGAGTGCCTTTCGCTTGCAGCCGGCTGTAATGCCGGCATCACCCCTGCACTCCAGTTTTTGGCCTCTCTGAGTGTTGCTCACTAGAATAGCCCCGAGAGTGACACCCCCCCCCGCCCCGTGCCGGCTGCCCCCATTGTGTCCATAGGGATAGCGGTTTGCCTGCGGGCATGGTGGGATGGTGTTTCTTCCAGGAACCACATGGATGGCAGGGTGAGCCCGGGGGGGGGCTTGCGCCGCCCGGGCTCAAAGCTGGGGAGGCGGATTCCCCGCTCGCAGGGACTGGGGGCGAGGGGAAGTGTTTTAGGGACGGACTGTGGGGGCCGGAGGGAGGGATTTGAGGGACGGACGCCGAGGAAGGCCTCCTGCCTGCAGAGATGGCTCTGGCCCAGGGCAGGGCCCTTCTCTGGATGCCACGGGGTCGATTGCAAAGGACCAGGCTGCCCCATGCAGGGAGCAGGTGCGTGCCGGGGCTGCCAGGGGGCCCTGCCTGGCTGTTCCCAGCCCAGCCCCGGCCGGGGCCAGCCCTGCGCTGCAGCCCTGGGGCCGAGGCGCAAGGAGCCGCGCATTGCTGAGGGTGCTGCACCCTGCCGGGCCCCGCCACCAGCTGCCGGCTGCCCTGGGCTGCCCCTCGCTCTCCCCAGCTCTGCCTGCTGCCAGCGCCGGGGGCACCGCCACGGGGCTTGCCCCCTGCCCACAGCTGCCCTGACCCACGTCTGCAGCTGCACGTGGTGCCCACATCGCACAGCTGGGGCGGGGGTGGCAGGTCTCTCTGGTGGCAGCCTGGGACTGGGGGCAAAGCCAAGCCCATTCCTCGCTTGTGATCTTTGTCCCCAGGGAGAGCCAGTGCAGACGTGTGCTGCGCTGGAGAGTGTCGCGCAGGGAGGTGACGGCCGACTGCAGAGCAGCACTGAGACCTGCGTGACAGCAACGGCAGCCAGTGGCCGCAGAGCAGCCCAGGGGAGCTGGTTCCCTCGACGGGCCCCAAAGCAGCCTTCCTCAGCCCCTGCTTTTGGTGACGTGTGGAGCAGCGCAGGGATGTCTCTCAGGCTTCCAGGCCTGAGGAGGCTTTCCTCCTCAGGGGCACTGTTAGAAATCCCGCTCCCAGGATTAAAGCACCCCTCCCACCATGGATCCGAGGCTGTGTATCCAGCCCCCTGGAGCTGGGTACAGGTGCCCTGAGGGGTCTCTCTGGGAGGATGGGGCCACCTGCCTGGTGGCTCTGACACAGAAATGATGAGCTCAAGCCCTGTGACTGTGGCCGGCCGGTTCAAAGCCTCCGAGTGCCTCAGTCTTTCTGCCCAGGAGCGTTTATCCCAGGCACTGTTTCAGGGTGTGAAGATGGGTGCCGGTGATGTTCTGGTGCCTCCACATGGCTCCCACTTCAAGGTTACGATGCCTGAGGTCCGCGTCCCCCTGAAGGCCCTGACAGAGATCTCCAGGGACTTTGTGTTCCATTTTGTGTTGCCTTAGGGCTACAGCGTGCTGGGGTTTGGGGGCGACAAGGTTATGGTATGCCAGAGGTTAAGCGAGTGAAGCGTTAAAGCGTGTTATTGTTATGGACAGAATCTGGGTTTGTTGGCTCTGTATTCCTGGGGTTATGGTAGTGTGATCTTATTATGTGTTCTTTGTGTGGTTTTGGTTTGGTTTTTTTTATGTGGAGAGTGCCTTTTTTCATGTTTTTGGCCTTTGCAGGGTTTGGATGGGGGCCTTTGGTTTGTATACAATGTTTCTTCTGGTTGTTTTTCTGCTGTCTGCTGTCTGGCGGTGTTTTTTCTGTCTTGTCGACCAGTAATGATGGTTTCTATATCTCCTGCAGGTCAGGCAGTGTTACTTCTGATGTGGTCTGACTCATTTCTGGGGAGTTGGTAGGTAGGTATGGAGGACTTGTGGTCCCTCCATGGAGAATGACTGCTAGAGGACTAAGAGGCAGATCTGTGGAGGGGTGAGAGGACTGCTGGCCCACAAGTAGTGACTGTCAGAGGACTACGTGTACTTGAATTTATGCGGGCTTCCAAATTCATGGTTGGTTATCCTGCCTTGAGGAATAGCCATGGGAAGTCACCAGCCATGCAGAAGAAGAAGATTCCCAAGCCTGTGTGGCTTTCTGGTTTTGCTTTCGAGTAAGAAAGTCTTGTCTCTCCGTGAGTACAACTAAACCGGTCAGTTTTGTTCACCACAGAAATCAGGGAGCAGAATTTTTGTGCTGTGCCTCACATGGCTGCCAGGGCATGGTGAGAAGCAGCAAGAGAATTCCTGCCTGGCACCTTCTCCAGGGGAGCAGTGCTGCACTTTCACCGGGTGAGCTCTGGTTCTGCATGAGTGCATAAGTTTTTGGTCAATTTCCTCACCACAGAAAGCAGGGAGCAGAACTTTTGTGCTTCTCCCCACATGGTTGCAAGGGCAGGGTGAGAAACAGCAAGAGAACTCCTTCCTTGCACCTTCTCTGTAGGACAAGGCCTCAAGGGCAAGAGTCCAAGTACTGATAGCCTGATGAATAGAGACTTGTTAGAACTTGTAGGGCACAAGCCCTGGGAGCAAAGGAACAAGCTAACTGCAGACCCCTGAGCCGTCACAGTTGAGGAGGCAACCAGACGGACAGAGAAACAAGTAGCCAGATAAGGGAACAGATGGCGCCGGTATGTAATTAAGAAAGCCGTGTAGAAAGAAACTCCCTAACCTTGGAATAAAAATTATTGCTAGGTCAAGATAAACTAGTAAGTACCTATTGTTCTAACGGTGTGCCTTAAATATTAACCAATCGGTGTTTCTTACGCTTAAGATTTAACCAATCAGGGTGTAATATGTAGAAGGTAGAAACATATATAATTGTAAGAAAATCACTAATAAAGGGACAACTTGCTTGCATCAAGCTGCGTCCCGTCTCTTCATTCGCCGCACTTCTCCAGGGGAGCAGTGTTGCGCTTTTACTTTTCCAAGGTGACTTCTTGGGTCTGTGTAATATTGCAAATGTGCCGTGTCAATTTTGCTCACCACAGAAATCAGGGAGCAGAACTTTTGTGCTGTGCCTCACACGTCTGCCAGGGCAGGTTGAGAAGCAGCCGGAGAATTCCTTTCTGGCACCTTCTCCAGGGGAATTTCCCATTTCCCAAGAGACTGCTGGTGCCGGCTGCAAGGGCGCTCCCAGATAAAGGGTGGTCTTGTGTGATGTTGGGGTTGGAATTGGTGATGTCTCCTTTCCTTAGTCTCGTTAAGGCTTTGCAGTGACAATTTGGTGCTTCGCTCCTATTGCTCTTTTGTCATATCGCTCACAATAGCTACTGCTGTTTCCTTTTATCATATTGCATGCTATTTTCCTGTATTATAATACAAGAAACTACCTTGGATATGTTTCAATGATTGATATATTTGATCGATTTGATGTGGAGTTCATCTTTGCTGGGTATCCAGTCAGTCAGCAAGACATAATTTGGTGTAGTGGGCAGCATATGAAGCAAAAATGTCTTTATTTAGGAAAAAAAAGGTTCCTCGACTTGCTGTTGTCAGGTGGGAACCATTGCCTTATGGTGTTTGGGCCAGAGTGGTCTGGTGGTGCTGGGCAGTTGGGCCATGCCAGGGACAGAGGGACGGGAGTAGGGGAGGGGGCGGGGGAAGGGGTTTAGGGACGGACGGGTGGGAATTGATGAAGGATTTTAGGGATGGACCGGGGTGGGCGGGGGTGTTTGTGGGTATGGGGGTGGTGGTGGTAGGGGTGTGTGTGTGCCCCACCCCGCAGCTCCCCTCGGCTGCTTCCTCCTCACCAGCACCTGCTCAGCACCCCAGAGGGGCTTCCCGGAGAGTTCCCGGAGAGCCGGGGAAGGGGCTGTCCTGCACCGCCCCTCCAGACGGGGGCCACGCAGGCAGACCCCCGAGCCCCGCCGAGGGAGGGCAGCGCCGCTGGCTGCCCCCCTCCCGCCGCGTCTCCTCACCTTTGCCCCGCGCCTCGCGCAGCCAGCGACCCCGACCGCCGCTCCCACGCGCGCACAGCTGGCGGGAAGAGGCGGGCCCCTCGGCCTCGTGCCCAGCACAGGCTTCGCTGCAGGCCTACGAGAGGTAAAGCCGGTCCCGGGGCACCATCTTGGTGAAGAGGAGAGAAGTGCGTGACCTGCCAACACAGGTGTGGCCCCGCCCCCATGTGCCCTTTGGTCGGTTGCTATGGGAACGAGTCGGGCTCTTCCCCTAGCAACCGGCTGACAAAGGGCACACAGGGGAGGGACCACCCGTATGTTGGGAGGTCACACACATCTCTCTTCTTGACCACGATGACGGCAGGCCCCTCGGCCTCGTGCCCAGCATAGGCTTAGCTGCGGGCCTACTAGAGGTAAGGCCGGTCCCGGGGCACGCGGTGGCACTGGCCGCGCAGGGCGGGCGGTGGGGGTTGGGGGTATAGCCTCAGCTATAGCGGGAGGAGGGTGCGGGCCCGTCTCTGCGGCCGGGCGGGTTGCGCTGCCTCCAACAAGACAGCGGCAGCAGAGAGACGGGCTCCGCAAGCGGGATGTCCAGCGAGCACCCGACTGCACTCTGTGGTCTCGGCCTTTCCCATTGGCGTGGTGTGGCCCACGTGCCGCCAGGGCAACCCTCCGCAGCGAGCGGGGGTGCGGGGGCTGCGCGGAGGGGCTCGGCCCACCGGCCTCCTGCACCCGCCCAACCTGCCGGCCTCCCCAGCCGCTCCCCCACGCAGTGGCCGCCCCGCACTGCGCCGGCAACGGGGAGCGCTCCGGCGGCACCCAGGGCACGGACAAAATCCCTGAGTCACGTCGCGCTCCCCCTGTCTGTGGCGGCTGCCCCGCGGGTTGGTGGGAGGGCTGGGGCCACCCCCGAGGGGACAGGGCTGCGGGGGGCGGTCGCCCAGTCGCCTCCCCGCCGCTCTCCGGTAACAATGGTAACTTTTTCTTTGGTAGGATAAGGGCAGTTGCTCTCGGTCAGGTAGCTAGTCTTTTTTTCCCAATGCACATTAAGCTGCTTCTGAAGAGGGTACGGCCTATTGGAAGAGAGATCTGTAACCCTGGATTTTACAGCTGTTATCAGAGTGCAGAGCCATCCCAGATAAGCCCCCCTGTGCGGTTCACACCTTGTCAAAGAAAATCAAGATGTGCTATTGGTTACAGTATTTCCGCTGATACTGCCTTTCCCAAAACATACTCTTCCCTTTGCATATAGAAGCATGTTAAGCTGATACAAGTGCACTTAGGATTGTGCTGCTGCGGGGATTCAGGTCATTCACCCAGGCCGCTACCAGTCAGGTGGTTAGAGCAGTCAGCAGCTGCACTGAGACCAGTCTAACATGTTCAAACTGAATGCGAGCGTATGGCTGAAAAAGTTCATTCGCCGTGGCTGTGAGGGTATCTGACAATTTGATCTGTGGGTTTCTGCAAAATACCCACTTCATGTGAAAGCATTGTTTCTCTTAAAAAAAAAAAAAGAAAAGTACTAAACTATGGTTCACATTTGTTTTGTGTTCAAGAATGCTACAGAAGAAAATCCTCAGGCCTATACTGTGCAGAGCTTATCAAATGAACCTTACAGCAGGAGAGCAAGAGCCTGGCAGGTGTCCTCGTGGCTGTTTTGAAGCTGACAAGCAGTAAAGGCAGGATCTGGAAACTGCCTTTGCACTTCCCTTGCGGCCAGAAAGAGAGAAGTTGCAGATCCGTTGGTCCCATCCTTAGCAGGAGTGGGCACCCAGGCACGGCCTGAGCAGACACTGTAACAAGAAATACAAGCCTTTTAGCCCCTGTGGATCAAGCACAAGAGCAGCCTTCTTTCTGCAGCATTACCCTTAGGGAAATGCTGTGACATCCTTGACAAAGACATGCACTGCTGCAGAAAGTCCGGGGCTTTTCTGAAGTGGGCTGGGAAAGGCATGTTCACCCAGCATGTAAGGAGTCTCACTTGTCCAAGAGCATGTCACTGAGAGGCCCAGAGCCTGTAAAACTTTGGCAACACGGGTCTGTGCAAGAAGTAGGGAGGTGTTCTTTGTATTAAAATATGAAAACAGATAAAGTAGAGACAGGAAAGTAAAACCCAGCTGCAGGATTAGGCCTCTCTTCCTAATGTTCCTAACCTTGAGAGAAGAAACTGTTGGGCTGCATGATGTACTGTAGTGGGCTTTGCAGGTAGTTTTTTTGTTTGGGTGATTGTTTTTCGGGGGGGGGGGGGCGCATTCTAGAAGCAGTTCCAGCAGAGTCTGCTACCAGGAGGCTGTGGTATTTACTGTGGGCTGTGAGACTGTATGTGGAGCGGAAGGGAAGGTCACGCTCGGTAGAGCCTGTTGTGGGAGGGATTGCAGAGGAGCTGGAGACACCAGGAGCTGCTCTCTGGGCCCCAGGTGCTCATGCTCGGTTGGTAATCAAGGCGTAAGTTTTTCAGGAAGAGGCAGCATCCTGGGCTCTTTTTTGTTTTCTCTCCAGGGTTCCACAAGGGTCTTGCACTGCCTATGTGTACCTTGGGAGACTGGTTTTAAAACTGCACGCCATTAATACTTGATAGATTAATGAGAGTATGCTTTAACAGCTTGGGGTGTCCCCCTTTCCAAGAGGCTTCTTAGGTTGCACATCCTCTGCCTTCTTAACGAGGAGCTCTGGTTTTGATGCCCGCTGTGCTATGAGGAAAAATCCCCCCTGAGTTTCTGTGTGGTTCAGCAAGAGAACAGGGCAGCAGACTGGCCCTGTAGGCGCTTCTCAAGAGGCCGGCTGGAAAAGTGCTCAGTAAACACGTCTTTTGCCTTCCTGGAGTGACTTGTGTGCATCTTGAATGGTGCTGGTAATAGTGTTGCCTCCTCTGTCTCTTCCAGTGGCATACCCAGATTGTGTGTGTGCGTGGGAGGTCGACGATGAGCTCGGTGGCACTTTTGACCCAGGAGAGCTTTGCCGAACACCGCAGTGGCTTGACGCAGCAGCAGGTGAAAGGTGAGAAGACACAGCTGAGTTCCTGTGATGTGCCTCTAAATAGAAACTGCGCAGGCAAGGTTCCTTGCTGTTAGCCAAGCTCGCTCCATGCCTCCGGCTCCCCCTAAGTGTCCAGGCACGGCGTTCGCCATTCCTAGGCTGGCGGCCTGCCAGACTCTGGCTTTCCACCCACAGGAGCACATCGGTGGTGCTGCACAGTGCAGGGCCAGGCGGAGGCAAGCCTCAGATCTTCACAGAGCTCTGGCTAGCAACGCTGTCAGCCGTGGGGCAGGGCATGTGCAAGCATGGGTCATTGGGCTGCAAGAGAGCCTCGTGGGATCAGTGTGCTGGATTGTCACTTCCTCCTTTGCTCAGCCAGGTGTTGGGGAAAGTCATTATAACCGTATTGACTGACTCACTGATGGGTCTCGGCACCCATTCTCCAGCTGCGAGCTGGCCCGCTTGGCACAGCCCAGTGCACAGCTGAGTCGAACATAAGCTACAGGCTTTCCCTGGACTCTGCCCCAACTAGAGTGCTTCTGCTTCTCTCTGCCTTCTTCCTGGGCATGTGTCTGTCTTGTCCCCTTCTGACCTACAGCCTTGCTGTGTCCCTTTGATTTCTTTCTGCTTGGCCTGTTGTCCCCTGATGAAGCTCCTCCTCTCAACAAAGTTGGCGATAATGTGCTTGTTTGCTGCCACCATTCACTTGCACGGTTGCTTCCTGCATCCATGGCGGCACCTACTGCAGTCTGTGCTGTGCTGAGCTCAGCTGTGCTCCCGACTCGGCTGCTCTCCACAAGCATAACTGTAGCAGGATGAATAGTAGTGCACAAGTCCTTTGTTGTCCCTCTTTGATGATGCCTCAATAGAGTTGCACTGCCTATGAATGGGGGCGTTTCTGTGGGGAGAGCATCTCATTTGCCTTGTTTGCTTCACCGCAGTAACAGCTTTAAACTCTGAAGAAGAGAAGGATCCTCCCACCTACGAGGAAGCCTTCCCTGCGCTCCCTGAGAAAGCACCATGTTTGGAAGCTGCCCCGGAACCTGCTGGGCCCTGGAGCAAAATCCGGCCAATAAAGGCTTCTGTCATCACTCAGGTTGGTGGGAGTGGGTGTCTTATCTCCCTCCTTTTCATCCCTCCAAAAAGTAGGTGAAGTGAAGCTTTCCCTGGAGTATGAAATCCCTTAGTGTGTCAGAGTAACTGCCTCTTTGCTGTCCTTTGCCCTGGCGCACAAGGAAGACTGCAGCTGAATGCTAGGACTGCTCTGGAGGGGGAGGGATGTGTTGAAAAACTGCCCAGAAGAAGCTCTGCATCCCTGTTGCACAGATAGCTGGAACAGGCCTGAAGGGAGGATTGCAGAGGGAGGCACTGACAATCCAAAGCACACTGACACCTTGCTGTGCCCTGCTTGTGTCTGTCCCGTGGCTGAGCAGGTGTTCCATGTGCCACTGGAGGAGAGGAAATACAAGGGCATGAATCAGTTTGGAGAAGGCGAGCAGGCCAAGATCTGCCTTGACATCATGCGGAAGACGGGAGCTCACCTGGAGCTGTCTCTCGCAAAGGACCAGGGCCTTTCGATCGTGGTCTCTGGCAAGGCGGAAGCAGTCACGAAGGCTCGGAAGCAGATTGTCGCTCGACTGCAGACTCAGGTGAGGGCATCTAACTGTTTCTGCCTTCGTCTTTGCTCTTCCCCAAGACTCGCAAATGCTTTGAGACCCTTGGGCCCGTGTGCTTGTAAGCCAAAGAGGTATGACTAACTCAGCTTTGCTGTACGTTTTCAAAGCACCCAACTGGCAATTTGGAATGGGAATGAGGCTTAAAATAGGGTTCCAAGGTAATTACAGGCCGTGGTGTTGCATGAAGCGTGGAGTCTGCGATCTCTGGAACATTTGAGTTGCAACCAGTGACTTTGTGCTGAGGTGCTGGTGCTGGAGGGGGTGCAGGAGCCTCACACACAAAGCTAGTAGTGTGTGAGAACGGGACTGTGCTTTTCCTGAAGTCCTTCAGAGGAGAACGTGGAAGGCTGGGAGAAAGAGAAGTAGAGGAAAGGAAGTCCTGCCAAAAGCCAAAAGCTTCGGGTCAGGGTTCTGCATTGTGTAACTCAAGGCACACTGGTAAGGAGCCACAACCCTGTTGTTTCGGTTGCTTCAGTCCTCTAGGTTTTGATCTCTTACCTTAAGGTTCTTGAGCTCATAGTCAAGGTGGTAGCTCTTGTTAGGATGTATCGCAGCCAGGTGTTGCAGTGTGTTTTAAAGCATAATGCCAAAGGTAGGTAATGCAATGTTAATACCATGTCTGCTTAGCGCTGTTCAGCCCCTGTGTCATACCCTGCCAGAGGAAAGAGAAAGGAACGAAACCCTACATCCACAATGTGCATCTGAAAAAACAGTTCAGGTCGTGCCGCCACAGACCCGTGAGCCACTGTTCTCAAATATACCTCCTTCTGCCCTGGCCCCAGGTCTGGAAGGTGTGTCTGTATTCCAGCTTCTCTTGGGCTTGGCTAGCTTCAGGACAGGAGCACAGAGCTGAAAAGTCACACCGAGTGATCTTTTCTTCATCTTTTATTTTTCCATTATAGCTTGAATGTTCATTGTCTGATTGCTGTTAGTGGTTACCTAATCACAGGGATCAGGAGCACGATAGCAGTCATCAGCTACCAGACCTGTAAAAACTCAGTGAGAAGGGAAGAAGTCAGGAAGCCCTTGTATAGAGCAGCCCTTTAATGGTAGATTGAGAAGGACCCCTTTTGCATGTGGGGCCTTCTAGAAGCAGTCCCAGGAGCAGCATGTGCTACACTTGAAGACGCCTTAGCACTTAAGTAGCGGTAAGCATCTGCTAGCTGCCTGCCTCCTGCAGTAGGTTTCTGGTGTTGAATTTCTCTTTCCTAGGAGTCGTACTGTATGTCTTGTTCTCTGTAGCCTTGGCAGCAGATGCCAGAGTTCAGATAAACTCCAGCTGTGCGCTGCCATCTCAGTTGTTGCCTGGTGTCTTACGCTGGAGGAGAGGCACCTCCTCGTCTGTGTCGGAAGGCCTTTGCTAATTCAGAGTACTGCTCCTGTGCAAACAGAAGGGTTTTGAGGGAAAGGTGGGCTTTATACTCCTGGCATAGAGGCACTGTAGATCAGCTGGTACAGTGTCAGCCCTCGGACAGAATGTGCTGGGAAGGCGTTGTGTTTGCTCTGAGGAGCAGTACCGCTGAGCAGCGTCTGCCTTGCTTTCCCTGGCTCTGTTCCTGTGGATCTGCCAGTGCAGGCAAGGCTTTTCACAGATGCTTGGTTCTTCTGCCGCAGGCTTCAGCGACAGTTGCCATCCCCAAGGAGCACCACCGTTTTGTCATTGGAAAGAAGGGTGAGAGGCTGCAGGACCTGAAGCTCAAAACTGCAACCAAAATGCAGGTCCCCCGCCCAGATGACCCCAGCAACCAGATCAAGATCAGCGGCACTAAAGAAGGGATTGAGAAGGCCCGGCACGAGATCCTGCTTATCTCCGCTGAGCAGGTACCTCAGTACTGTGATCTCTCTCATGGCATTAGCTGGTCAGCCTTTTTGCTTCCCCACGGTATAGTCGGAGTTTGTAGCCACCGTGGCTACAGTCAGTGGCTAACGTTAGCCTGAACGGAGACGTATACTGTGCCACTCGCCGGCTGTATGAGCACCGCTGCCAGGTCCTGAAACTTCTTGTGCTGCGTTTTGTCCATCTCTGAAGCCCAAACAAGCATTTGATAGTTGAAGTGAAGCGTCTTAGGTGCCAGCTGGGATAAGGCAGGAGATCACAGGGGTGAATATCGTAAACAAGGAGCAGCAGCAGCAACCGTATTTGTAGATTGAAAGAGGTGGAGATCTACAAGCCCGCAAACTGAGAAGGTTGCTTGGGCCAGAGTGTCAGGCAGGACACCCCTGGGAACTTAGCTGTGCCTGGCAGAGACTGTAATATAGAGGGCAGTTCCCACCAAGGTCTGTTGTGGGCTCTTCCAGGATAAGCGTGCCGTGGAGCGGCTGGACGTGGAGAAAGTGTACCACCCTTTCATTGCTGGCCCTTACAACAAGCTGGTGAGGGAGCTCATGCAGGACACAGGGACGCGCATCAACATTCCTCCACCCAGTGTCAACAAGACCGAGATAGTCTTCACCGGAGAAAAGGAGCAACTAGCCCAGGCTGTGGCTCGCGTTAAGAAGATCTATGAGGAGAAGGTACGGATGGTCCATAAAGCTTCCCACCTTCCCCTGGCACCCGCTCCTAGGCACTCTTCCCTTCTTGTTCTACTTTTGTGCATCCCTCGGTTGCATCTGGCTCAGCAGCCCTTGCAGTACATGACCCCGAATCCTACCGTTTCCTCACTCGGCAGAGTGGGAGCTGGGCTGATACTATCCGGGAGGTGACAGATTTCTGGCTTTTCTGTATCGTGGGACTTAGCAGGCCACCAAGAGCTCCCCTGGCTGTTGTTCACACTAAGGAAGGAAAGAAGTGTGAAGCCTACAGTGGTGGCCAGCTGACAGTATCAAAGTTGCTACATAAGCAGAAGTTGCTGAAGAGTGAATGTCACTCCAGTTTATTTCCCACAGCCAACGCTGCTGTGAATATCCTTGTTGTGGGTTGCTGGGCTGTTTCTCCTCGTGGTTAGGTCTGTATTTGTACCGGTCTGGATTTCAACAATCGGCTTATAGCCTGCACAGTGTTGCATCACAGCACTGCCTGGGAGACGGCTGGGAGTTGAACCCTGTTGTCCAACGGGGGGACGGGGACGACGACAACGACATGCCTGTGTGTGTGTGTGTGGTCTCTTGCATGCCGTGTCCCAGGGAGCTTGACCCAGCATACTAGTTTTGTACTTCCCCTGTGAATTTTTGAGCACAAGGCTTTCTGTAGGCAGGGGTCCAAGGGGTGCTAGGGTACTGCCGAGCCACTGTGCTCAGCTTGGCTTTGCTCTTTGCTGGGTGCAGAGTTTGACTGCATCTTGTGCCTCTTCCTGTCGCTCTTGTCCTTCCCCGCCCCCTTGCGATTGATGCCTCAGTGTCTCTGCCCCTACAGAAAAAGAAGACTACTACTATTGCAGTGGAGGTGAAGAAGTCCCAGCACAAGTATGTCATCGGCCCCAAGGGGAATTCCCTGCAGGAGATCTTGGAGAAGACTGGAGTCTCTGTCGAGATCCCACCCACTGACAGTAGCTCGGAGACGCTGATACTGCGAGGCGAGCCTGAAAAACTTGGGCAAGCATTGGCTGAAGTCTATGCAAAGGTACTGACAAGATGGGCTAGGCCTCCTTTGAAGGTCCCGCGAAGATACATTTGTGAGCACTGACAGGTGTAGCGGGGGTGGTCTCTCTTGGGCCATTAGAGGTGCAGCTTAGAAGTCAATACCGGAGGTGCAGCATGGGAATTGGAACTGAATTGTTGTGAAGGCCTCTCCCAGTTTGTCCATCAAACAGCTTCTCTGTTTTTCTGTCTCTCAGGCCAACAGTTTTACCGTCTCCTCGGTCTCTGCCCCCTCTTGGCTTCATCGTTTCATTATTGGAAAGAAAGGACAGAACCTGGCCAAAATAACTCAGCAGATGCCAAAGGTATGGATGAGCTGGTTAGCTTAGCACCCCCGGCGTAGAAAAAGGTTTAGTCCAGATCACTCGTCACGGAAGAGAGAGGTGTCTTCTAGCGTGGGTAAACCCAGGGGGAAATGACACAGATCTTTGCTGTTCAAGGGAACCCTCTCTTTTACTGCTGCAAACACTGCTCCTCCTATGTTATTGTCATGGGTTGAGCCCTTCCGAGGAAGCTTTATGTGGTGCTGTTTTGAGAACTGATGTAGTAGGATACCTGGAAATGGCGAGTGCAGCGAGGCTTCTCCCTGGTGAGTTAGACGGTATCTAGATAAAGGCTAGATGAGTAAACTTCTCCAAAGCCCTTGCAGAAACTGGGACAGCACCAGAGCCTTGGGCTCTAGGCACTGCCATATGGCCGAAATCGTTAAGTTACTGACTTGTAAAATTGTGGGGATTTTGTTTGGGCTTTTTGGGAAGGAGCGCATCTCTTAGTGGCAGGGATGGATGGTGTAGGCCTGACCAAGAGCATTGGCCTGGCTTGGATCTTGGCAAATTCTTAAGAGATTCATTGTCTTTCACCTCAAGGTTCACATCAAATTCACTGGAGGAGAGGATAACATCACTTTGGAAGGACCTACAGAAGATGTGCATGTGGCTCAGGAACAGATTGAAGCCATGGTCAAGGAACTGGTGAGCTGGAGTTACTAGTTCCGGTAAGAAACTGGGGGAAGAAGGGGCAACAGAGCAGAGGGCCCCTGCTTAGGGCCAGAAAAAATTAGAACTTGGTTTTTGGCAATTGTTCATTGAAACACGTACTTTGTGTGCTAACGCAAACTGTCAGCATTCCTAGAGTTGTATGTAACATGCTGCCTGTGTGGCTGAGGGCTGCCCAGCAAGTGTGATGTGTGTGAGAGACACAGTTTAACTGTGAAGTGAGTGGGGAGTCCCGATCTGCGTTTCCGTGTTCCCTGCGAGGGGGCCGGCCAGAGACGGACGAAGCGATTGAAAAGTCAACGTATGAAGTGGTGGAATGCACTATTAGATACTAGAATGGGGAACTGTGGACCAAACACTAGAACGAATATCATTTGGGAAAAGCACAAACGCGAGGCCCCAGGTCAGTAAAGGGGAGTCAGAGGTCTTGGGAATACAGCCTATTAAACCCTGTTCCACAGGCAGTAACGTAACATTTGAGAACTGAACGGCAAGTCAGGAAGATCCTTTCTTGCTGTGGCAGGCTGCTTGTGTAAGGCTTTTATTGTCTGCCGAGGCTGCTGGAGTAAATGAAGAGAACCAGTCCTTTGGGCGGGAGCACTGATTCAAGGCACTTTGTAAAGCGTTCCCCAAAGCAAGGGCAACCAAGTCACGCCTCGTCCTGGCTTTGTGGCTTTAGCAGTGCTTCCTGGCTCTTATTGTTGCAGGTGCTGTTTTCCTGCCTGAAGCCCCGGGGCTCCTGGGTAGCCACCACCCCCCCAGCCTGCAGCTGATGTCCTCAATAAAATGATCTTTCCTCTCTTCTGACTACGTCTGCCATGTGATAATTGGGGACTGGGCAGATATTGTTTGCTGGTGCGTCCTAGGGGAGGACTTTGGGATCATCCCTTGGCCCAGACTCCTTGCCAGTGGGCATCACGGCTGAGCTTTAGGACTCACAGCACAGTCACACAGGGAGGTGGGGGCCGGATGGCACCTCTGGAGGTGTCACTGTCCCCTCAGCTCCTGCTCGGATTCTGGCTAAGACACAGCCTGTGCTCAGGCTCGATGGATGCTCCACTGGGGAGCAGCGCCATTAGCTCAGAGCCGGGACAACACGCAGGCAGACACGGTGCCGCCGCTGACCATCACCTGCAGCTTGCTGTCCCCTGCGGCCGTCATCCCTGCACACTGACTGCCGGGCAGTTTCTCCAGACGCCCACGCTCAGGGCAACGGTATAAAGCAAACTGCCATGCTGGCCACTACAAATACGTCGGCTCGCCCAAAAAGCTTTTCCAGCAGCTCCAACAGCAGCCGGACTGCTGAGGCTTTTGTGCGTCCCAGTGTGATACGGGAGACGCCCGCACCCTGATGGAGGACGAAGGATGAGCACTCTCACCATCAACCAGCTAACTGTTGCTCATAGGCTGCTGTGGTTCAAGCGGGGCCGCCAGCTGTGCAACACACAGCTGCTCCCTCCCTCCCTCCCTCCCCAGGGGGATGGCAGGGGCAACTGGGAGGCTCAAAGGGAGAAAACTCGTAGGCTGAGACCAAGGCTTTGATGTGTGCAGGGGAACGTGCTGGTGCAGTTTGTGATTGAAAACTGCGGGGACATCTTTGGGGAGGAGGTGGCCGGCCTCTCCCCTCCATCAGCCGAGGAGGTGCCAGCACCTGTGGACAGGTGCACAGGTATGAGGAGGGGCTGAGGGTTTTCAAAATCTGGGGCTTCTGGTCCAATTCCTTATTGTGCTGCTGGTGGATTTTGGTTTAGGTGTTGTCCACTTCCACGAGGTCACTTTGCTGCACGTGCTTTTGTGTTCCACGGGTGCGTTTGGAAGATCAAAGGAGCCGTGCAGGTGAAGCAAACGCAGAGCCCCAGGCAAAAGACTTCTTGCACACAGCACCCTCTCTGTTCATCCTCTACAAAGAAGCAGGGGCAGGTATGGTGGTGAAATCAGAAATAGTAGAGGGATGTCAGGCCAACAAACACTGACACGTTTCTCATGTATGACAGTAGTTTCTGATAGGTCCAAGCAGCTGCTGTGCCTCCTCCTGTCATTAGATCCCTTGTCTGTTTGACTTTTCCCACCCTGTAATGATAGAGAAGAAAAAACAGAAAGGTTGTTTCTCAGATGCATTGGGAATGTGCTTAATCAATCTAAATACTTACAAGAAGTCAAATACAAAATCGCAGATTTAAAAATAAAAGGCTCACGCCCCAGAATGGGATAATGCTGCCCAAGGGATAACGGCAGAACCGTGTCCCAGGAAGGCAGAAGAAAGCCCAGCAGAACGAAGCTGGCAAGGGTCTGTCCTACCCTCCAAGACCCCTCCAGTTTGTGGTGCCCCAGCCCGCGAGAAGGGGCAGCCCATCATCCCAATTCATCAGAGCTCCTGAAGCCTATCTTACGACCGTGCAAAATGTGGATAATGCAAAGCAACCAAAGGGATCTTATTTGAGGAGCTAAGGTAGCAATTTGGAAAACGGTAGCTTACTGCTCCAGGTGTCTTGCCACCTGTCAACTTCAACCTTTCCGGTTCAGGCGCTTGTACCTTTGCTTCCAACCACCCCCGAGAGCACAGCAGACTCCTCGGTAGACCCGGAACAGCTGATGAGCCTTTCAGAGGAAAGAAGGTAAAATGAGCTCCCTTTGTTTAAAATGAGAACTGATTCCAGTTGATCGTGGTTTTACCTCTCTAATAACACTGTGGAATATCAAGGTTTGCAGGGTCTTTCGTTTCAGGAAAATGAAAAGCAAAGAAACAGAAAGGGAAAACAGGTCTCTGGAGAAGAGGCTGAAAGCACACCAGAAGAGCAAAGGAGAGAAGAAAAGCTTTTCGAGATCAACCGCTGAAAAAATTCAGGAAGGTCAAGAAGCCCTTCCTGACCTTCCTGAAGAAGGTGTGTACCAGACACTGCTGTCCATCTTTCAAAACTCTCAACACTGCACTAAGGGCATGAACTATTTTTAGCGTGCACAAAGATGGCCCCAGATAGGAAGCAGACACCTGCCTTTTGGAAAAAAATGCGTGTCAGCAGGAAACTGCCATTCCCAGCGTTGCAGGTTTGGTTTTGCACTTATGGAAGTACTGTTTGCTCAAGGGTAAGCAGACACCTCGCCACAAGAGCCTCAATCCTTAGCTATTTACCTAGCTACCGAAATAAAGAGGCAAAGTAAGTCCCGCTGTTTTGTCCATGTTAGCAATCCTCACGCTGCCCTGTATCATCTGAATCCCAAATATGCAGCAACGTTGTTCCAGGTCACTACATACGCTTTAGATGCTGGCACTTTTTAAAAAGGCCGCGGCTCACCTGAGGTAATTTGGGGGCGGGTCGTGGTGTTTGTGGTGGTGGTGTGTGTATTGGGATGGACACTTTTTAGTTTCTTACTTCTTCTTCCCTTACCAGTAAACAGAGGTCTATTTCTCAAGATCTTGAGAAATGTCCTGAAAATAAGTTTTCATGACTTTTTTGTATATAGATGAATACTCTTTTAACGTACACTATTTCACTGGTGCTAGAAGTACTATATTCCACTTCACATGGCTTGTTTCAGTGACAGCCTTGTACCGTAAATTCATATCGTGTACCCCCTTTTTCCTGGGATCCACAAGTTGCGATGCCTGCAGTCTGTAGTCCCTGCTTGCGCAGGCTATCTGCCCTGGCTGAAACCTGACAGGATAACAAACGGTGATTGCTTCAGGCAGCTTCCCTATGCAGATGTCCCAGGAACCCCTTTGGAAGAGTAACCCAGAGAGGGTGCTTCAGGGAAGCCGCAGGCATGTCCAAAGCGCAGAACTAATGAGCAGGACATGCACGGGAGAGTCTGTGTTTAGTAGCCACCTTATAGCTTGAAGTGAGCGATTCTTATTTGCTTTCCAAATCCATTTTCCTCCTGCCTAACCCAATTGGAAGAGTGAGTTCCACCGCATTTTTTTGTGATGTACTGAATGTATTCTTTTTAAAATCAGGTGCCACCTTCTTGGCTTTGCTTCACGCTTTGTGCTGTCCCCTTTTTCTATGTACAAGAAACTGCACTGAAGACAGAGCGTTGATGGTTCTATTCAGCTGCAGGGGAACTGCCATGGAGGCTGTAAGAGAGGGGCAGGGCCGGGCGCAGGCCGGGGGGTTTATCCGTTCTGAGCCCCTCGACCCCTGCTGTGCATATCTGACAGCCCTGCCTCGCTCACAGCCGCTGTCCCAGAGGGAACAAAGCCCAGGAGAGAAAGTTCTCTGTCGGCTCAGGGGAAGCACACATGCATGGGTGCAGCACGCTCGTGTTGCAGCCAAAGTGATAAACCAGCCTTGCTTAGCACAGCTCTCCGTGCAAAAACCTCCGTGGCTGCAAGGATCTCAAGCCTCAACTCTGAGCGCTCGATGGAGCTCCCTCCCAGCCAGTCGAGATTCCCGACCGTCCTGACGTGGCGCTTTCCCTCCCAGCAGCGCCCATGCCCATTGAGTGCCTTTCGCTTGCAGCCGGCTGTAATGCCGGCATCACCCCTGCACTCCAGTTTTTGGCCTCTCTGAGTGTTGCTCACTAGAATAGCCCCGAGAGTGACACCCCCCCCCGCCCCGTGCCGGCTGCCCCCATTGTGTCCATAGGGATAGCGGTTTGCCTGCGGGCATGGTGGGATGGTGTTTCTTCCAGGAACCACATGGATGGCAGGGTGAGCCCGGGGGGGGCTTGCGCCGCCCGGGCTCAAAGCTGGGGAGGCGGATTCCCCGCTCGCAGGGACTGGGGGCGAGGGGAAGTGTTTTAGGGACGGACTGTGGGGGCCGGAGGGAGGGATTTGAGGGACGGACGCCGAGGAAGGCCTCCTGCCTGCAGAGATGGCTCTGGCCCAGGGCAGGGCCCTTCTCTGGATGCCACGGGGTCGATTGCAAAGGACCAGGCTGCCCCATGCAGGGAGCAGGTGCGTGCCGGGGCTGCCAGGGGGCCCTGCCTGGCTGTTCCCAGCCCAGCCCCGGCTGGGGCCAGCCCTGCGCTGCAGCCCTGGGGCCGAGGCGCAAGGAGCCGCGCATTGCTGAGGGTGCTGCACCCTGCCGGGCCCCGCCGCCAGCTGCCGGCTGCCCTGGGCTGCCCCTCGCTCTCCCCAGCTCTGCCTGCTGCCAGCGCCGGGGGCACCGCCACGGGGCTTGCCCCCTGCCCACAGCTGCCCTGACCCACGTCTGCAGCTGCACGTGGTGCCCACATCGCACAGCTGGGGCGGGGGTGGCAGGTCTCTCTGGTGGCAGCCTGGGACTGGGGGCAAAGCCAAGCCCATTCCTCGCTTGTGATCTTTGTCCCCAGGGAGAGCCAGTGCAGACGTGTGCTGCGCTGGAGAGTGTCGCGCAGGGAGGTGACGGCCGACTGCAGAGCAGCACTGAGACCTGCGTGACAGCAACGGCAGCCAGTGGCCGCAGAGCAGCCCAGGGGAGCTGGTTCCCTCGACGGGCCCCAAAGCAGCCTTCCTCAGCCCCTGCTTTTGGTGACGTGTGGAGCAGCGCAGGGATGTCTCTCAGGCTTCCAGGCCTGAGGAGGCTTTCCTCCTCAGGGGCACTGTTAGAAATCCCGCTCCCAGGATTAAAGCACCCCTCCCACCATGGATCCGAGGCTGTGTATCCAGCCCCCTGGAGCTGGGTACAGGTGCCCTGAGGGGTCTCTCTGGGAGGATGGGGCCACCTGCCTGGTGGCTCTGACACAGAAATGATGAGCTCAAGCCCTGTGACTGTGGCCGGCCGGTTCAAAGCCTCCGAGTGCCTCAGTCTTTCTGCCCAGGAGCGTTTATCCCAGGCACTGTTTCAGGGTGTGAAGATGGGTGCCGGTGATGTTCTGGTGCCTCCACATGGCTCCCACTTCAAGGTTAAGATGCCTGAGGTCAGCGTCCCCCTGAAGGCCCTGACAGAGATCTCCAGGGACTTTGTGTTCCATTTTGTGTTGCCTTAGGGCTACAGCGTGCTGGGGTTTGGGGGCGACAAGGTTATGGTATGCCAGAGGTTAAGCGAGTGAAGCGTTAAAGCGTGTTATTGTTATGGACAGAATCTGGGTTTGTTGGCTCTGTATTCCTGGGGTTATGGTAGTGTGATCTTATTATGTGTTCTTTGTGTGGTTTTGGTTTGGTTTTTTTATGTGGAGAGTGCCTTTTTTCATGTTTTTGGCCTTTGCAGGGTTTGGATGGGGGCCTTTGGTTTGTATACAATGTTTCTTCTGGTTGTTTTTCTGCTGTCTGCTGTCTGGCGGTGTTTTTTCTGTCTTGTCGACCAGTAATGATGGTTTCTATATCTCCTGCAGGTCAGGCAGTGTTACTTCTGATGTGGTCTGACTCATTTCTGGTGAGTTGGTAGGTAGGTATGGAGGACTTGTGGTCCCTCCATGGAGAATGACTGCTAGAGGACTAAGAGGCAGATCTGTGGAGGGGTGAGAGGACTGCTGGCCCACAAGTAGTGACTGTCAGAGGACTACGTGTACTTGAATTTATGCGGGCTTCCAAATTCATGGTTGGTTATCCTGCCTTGAGGAATAGCCATGGGAAGTCACCAGCCATGCAGAAGAAGAAGATTCCCAAGCCTGTGTGGCTTTCTGGTTTTGCTTTCGAGTAAGAAAGTCTTGTCTCTCCGTGAGTACAACTAAACCGGTCAGTTTTGTTCACCACAGAAATCAGGGAGCAGAATTTTTGTGCTGTGCCTCACATGGCTGCCAGGGCATGGTGAGAAGCAGCAAGAGAATTCCTGCCTGGCACCTTCTCCAGGGGAGCAGTGCTGCACTTTCACCGGGTGAGCTCTGGTTCTGCATGAGTGCATAAGTTTTTGGTCAATTTCCTCACCACAGAAAGCAGGGAGAAGAAATTTTGTGCTTCTCCCCACATGGTTGCAAGGGCAGGGTGAGAAACAGCAAGAGAACTCCTTCCTTGCACCTTCTCTGTAGGACAAGGCCTCAAGGACAAGAGTCCAAGTACTGATAGCCTGATGAATAGAGACTTGTTAGAACTTGTAGGGCACAAGCCCTGGGAGCAAAGGAACAAGCTAACTGCAGACCCCTGAGCCGTCACAGTTGAGGAGGCAACCAGACGGACAGAGAAACAAGTAGCCAGATAAGGGAACAGATGGCGCCGGTATGTAATTAAGAAAGCCGCGTAGAAAGAAACTCCCTAACCTTGGAATAAAAATTATTGCTAGGTCAAGATAAACTAGTAAGTACCTATTGTTCTAACGGTGTGCCTTAAATATTAACCAATCGGTGTTTCTTACGCTTAAGATTTAACCAATCAGGGTGTAATATGTAGAAGGTAGAAACATATATAATTGTAAGAAAATCACTAATAAAGGGACAACTTGCTTGCATCAAGCTGCGTCCCGTCTCTTCATTCGCCGCACTTCTCCAGGGGAGCAGTGTTGCGCTTTTACTTTTCCAAGGTGACTTCTTGGGTCTGTGTAATATTGCAAATGTGCCGTGTCAATTTTGCTCACCACAGAAATCAGGGAGCAGAACTTTTGTGCTGTGCCTCACACGTCTGCCAGGGCAGGTTGAGAAGCAGCCGGAGAATTCCTTTCTGGCACCTTCTCCAGGGGAATTTCCCATTTCCCAAGAGACTGCTGGTGCCGGCTGCAAGGGCGCTCCCAGGTAAAGGGTGGTCTTGTGTGATGTTGGGGTTGGAATTGGTGATGTCTCCTTTCCTTAGTCTCGTTAAGGCTTTGCAGTGACAATTTGGTGCTTCGCTCCTATTGCTCTTTTGTCATATCGCTCACAATAGCTACTGCTGTTTCCTTTTATCATATTGCATGCTATTTTCCTGTATTATAATACAAGAAACTACCTTGGATATGTTTCAATGATTGATATATTTGATCGATTTGATGTGGAGTTCATCTTTGCTGGGTATCCAGTCAGTCAGCAAGACATAATTTGGTGTAGTGGGCAGCATATGAAGCAAAAATGTCTTTATTTAGGAAAAAAAAGGTTCCTCGACTTGCTGTTGTCAGGTGGGAACCATTGCCTTATGGTGTTTGGGCAGAGTGGTCTGGTGGTGCTGGGCAGTTGGGCCATGCCAGGGACAGAGGGACGGGAGTAGGGGAGGGGGCGGGGGAAGGGGTTTAGGGACGGACGGGTGGGAATTGATGAAGGATTTTAGGGATGGACCGGGGTGGGCGGGGGTGTTTGTGGGTATGGGGGTGGTGGTGGTAGGGGTGTGTGTGTGCCCCACCCCGCAGCTCCCCTCGGCTGCTTCCTCCTCACCAGCACCTGCTCAGCACCCCAGAGGGGCTTCCCGGAGAGTTCCCGGAGAGCCGGGGAAGGGGCTGTCCTGCACCGCCCCTCCAGACGGGGGCCACGCAGGCAGACCCCCGAGCCCCGCCGAGGGAGGGCAGCGCCGCTGGCTGCCCCCCTCCCGCCGCGTCTCCTCACCTTTGCCCCCGCGCCTCGCGCAGCCAGCGACCCCGACCGCCGCTCCCACGCGCGCACAGCTGGCGGGAAGAGGCGGGGCCCCTCGGCCTCGTGCCCAGCACAGGCTTCGCTGCAGGCCTACGAGAGGTAAAGCCGGTCCCGGGGCACCATCTTGGTGAAGAGGAGAGAAGTGCGTGACCTGCCAACACAGGTGTGGCCCCCGCCCCCAATGTGCCCTTTGGTCGGTTGCTATGGGAACGAGTCGGGCTCTTCCCCCTAGCAACCGGCTGACAAAGGGCACACAGGGGAGGGACCACCCGTATGTTGGGAGGTCACACACATCTCTCTTCTTGACCACGATGACGGCAGGCCCCTTGGCCTCCTGCCCAGCATAGACGGTACACCTGTCAAAGCGTAACGCAGGTGTCCTAAGGCGAGCTCAGGGAGGACGGAAACCTCCCGCGGAGCAGAAGGGCAAAAGCTCGCTTGATCTTGATTTTCAGTACGAATACAGACCGTGAAAGCGGGGCCTCACGATCCCTTCTGGCTTTTTGGGTTTTAAGCAGGAGGTGTCAGAAAAGTTACCACAGGGATAACTGGCTTGTGGCGGCCTTCATAGCGACGTCGCTTTTTGATCCTTCGATGTCGGCTCTTCCTATCATTGTGAAGCAGAATTCACCAAGCGTTGATTGTTCACCCACTAATTAGGGAACGTGAGCTGGGTTTAGACCGTCGTGAGACAGGTTAGTTTTTACCCTACTGATGATGTGTTGTTGCAATAGTAATCCTGCTCAGTACGAGAGGAACCGCAGGTTCAGACCCCTGGTGCGTGCGCTTGGCTGAGGAGCCACTGGCGCGAGGCTACCATCTGCGGGCTTATGACTGAACGCCTCTAAGTCAGAATCCCGCCTAGACGTAGCGATACCGCAGCGCCGCCGGCGCCTCGGTGGGCTCGCGATAGCCGGGCCGCCCGCCTTTCTTCCCCCGCGCGGGGGCGGGGCGGGCCCGGTGCGGAGCGCCGCTCGTGGTCGGGACCCGGAGGGGGCGGACGGATGCGGCGCCGCCTCTCCCCCGTCGCGTACCGCATGATCGTGGGGCACCCCGGCGCTAAATCATTCGTAGACGACCTGATTCTGGGGTCAGGGTTTCGTACGTAGCAGAGCAGCTCCGTCGCTGCGATCTATTGAGAATCAGCCCTCGACACAAGCTTTTGTCTCGCGAGACGCCGACGGGCGGCACCCCCAGCAGCGCGCCCCCTCCGCCAAAAAGGGAAGGGGGGGGCGGGGCGGGGCGTGTGTGCCCGTGGCGTTGGGGCTTCGGGGCCCCCTTTGCCCCCGGCGACTTTCCACTCCTCCTCCTCCTCCTCTTTCGCCTCCTCCCTCCGCTGGGGCGGGGGGAGAAAAAAAAGGGGGAGAGAGAGCGCGCGCGCCCCGCGGGGGGGGCGCTCTCTTGCCTTTCGAAAGCTCGTTCCGGCAGCGGGGCGGGGGGCACCTTTCGGGGGTGCCGCCGGCGGCGGCGGCGGCCGCACGAAGCGGCATTCTTTCCCCCCCCTCCTCCTCCCTCCGGGCGGGTGTGTGCCCTCCGGTGGCGCGAGGGCGCTGGGGTGGAAGGGAGGCCGGCGCCGAGTCCCCTTTCGCCTTCTCGCGCGCGTCTCGGGGTAGACCTGGCGGTTTCGGTGGCACGCGGAGGGGGCAGCGCCCGTCTTTCGGGGGGCGCAGCTCCCTCCGCGTGCTTTTCTGCCCTGGTGGCCAAGGTAGACCTGGCCTCCGTCTCCTACCGGTGCCGAGGTAGACCTGGGCTTCGCCTCCGCCGCCTTCCTCTGCCAGGTAGACCTGGCCTCCGTCCCTCCACCACCCCCCCCCACCGCTGCCAGGTAGACCTGGCCTCCGTCCCTCCCCCCCCCCCCCCAACCGCTGCCGGCTCTCTGCCGCGCCGCACGGCATCCCGGGAGGCTCCCCGGGAACGGGAAAGAGCCCGCCGGGACCTAACCGCCGCCGGTATGCGGGGGCGAATGGAGAGGCGGGCCGGGCGCCCCGTCAGAAATAGCCTGGTCTGACGTACGGATCCGCCTGCCGCGGAGGCACGGCGTCGCGGGGAGGGAGCGTCTAGCCTCGGAGCCGAGCCTATCTTAGGCGAAACGAGCCGAGCCGAGCCGATCTTAGGCGAGCCGAGCCGAGCCGAGCCGAGCCGAGCCGAGCCGATCTCAGCCCAGCCCAGCCGAGCCGAACCGATCTTAGGCGAAACGAGCCGAGCCGAGCCGATCTTAGGCGAGCCGAGCCGAGCCGAGCCGAGCCGAGCCGAGCCGAGCCGAGCCGAGCCGAGCCGAGCCGATCTCAGCCCAGCCCAGCCGAGCCGAACCGATCTTAGGCGAAACGAGCCGAGCCGAGCCGATCTTAGGCGAGCCGAGCCGAGCCGAGCCGAGCCGATCTTAGGCGAGCCGAGCCGAGCCGAGCCGAGCCGATCTCTGCCCAGCCAGCCGAGCCGAAGCCGATCTTAGGCGAAACGAGCCGAGCCGAGCCGATCTTAGGCGAGCCGAGCCGAGCCGAGCCGAGCCGAGCCGAGCCGAGCCGAGCCGAGCCGAGCCGAGCCGAGCCGATCTTAGGCGAGCCGAAGCCGAGCCGAGCCGAGCCGAGCCGAGCCGAGCCGAGCCGAGCCGAGCCGAGCCGAGCCGAGCCGATCTCAGCCCAGCCCAGCCCAGCCCAGCCGAGCCGATCTTAGGCGAAACGAGCCGAGCCGAGCCGATCTTAGGCGAGCCGATCTTAGGCGAGCCGAGCCGAGCCGATCTCAGCCGAGCCGATCTTAGGCGAGCCGATCTTAGGCGAGCCGAGCCGAGCCGATCTCAGCCGAGCCGATCTTAGGCGAGCCGATCTTAGGCGAGCCGAGCCGAGCCGAGCCGAGCTGAGCCGAGCCGAGCCGAGCCGATCTTAGGCGAAACGAGCCGTGCCGAGCCGAGCCGAGCCGATCTCAGCCCAGCCCAGCCGAGCCGAACCGATCTTAGGCGAAACGAGCCGAGCCGAGCCGATCTTAGGCGAGCCGAGCCGAGCCGAGCCGAGCCGAGCCGAGCCGAGCCGAGCCGATCTTAGGCGAGCCGAGCCGAGCCGAGCCGAGCCGAGCCGAGCCGAGCCGAGCCGAGCCGATCTCAGCCCAGCCCAGCCCAGCCCAGCCGAGCCGATCTTAGGCGAAACGAGCCGAGCCGAGCCGATCTTAGGCGAGCCGATCTTAGGCGAGCCGAGCCGAGCCGATCTCAGCCGAGCCGATCTTAGGCGAGCCGATCTTAGGCGAGCCGAGCCGAGCCGATCTCAGCCGAGCCGATCTTAGGCGAGCCGATCTTAGGCGAGCCGAGCCGAGCCGAGCCGAGCTGAGCCGAACCGAGCCGAGCCGATCTTAGGCGAAACGAGCCGTGCCGAGCCGAGCCGAGCCGATCTCAGCCAGCCCAGCCGAGCCGAGCCGAGCCGATCTTAGGCGAAACGAGCCGAGCCGAGCCGAGCCGAGCCGAGCCGAGCCGAGCCGAGCCGAGCCGATCTTAGGCGAAACGAGCCGAGCCGAGCCGAGCCGAGCCGATCTTAGGCGAAACGAGCCGTGCCGAGCCGAGCCGAGCCGATCTCAGCCCAGCCGAGCCCAGCCGAGCCGAGCCGTTCTTAGGCGAGCCGAGCCGAGCCGGGGAGAGGAGAGGAGAGGGGAGAGGGAGAGGAGAGGGAGAGGAGAGGAGAGGAGAGGAGAGGAGGAGAGGAGAGGAGAGGAGAGGAGAGGAGAGGAGAGGAAGGAGGAGAGGAGAGGAGAGGAGAGGAGAGGAGAGGGCACGCATTGCCGCCCAAGTCCCATTCCACGGGGCGATCACCATCGAGGACAGACGGGACGGCGGCGGCAGCAAAAGGACCTCCCGTCGGCCGTGCACCGTCGTGAACGGGTGCCCCGTCTCGCCTCCGGTTGGACCCTCCCCGAAGGCGGGGCTTTGTCGGTCCCCGTTTCTTGACGGCCAGCGAGGCCAGACGGAGGCATCTCCCCGTCCGCCGGGTCCGTCCGTCCGTCGGTTCCAGGCGATTGTCACGGGCCAATAGCAGGGCGCGCGGAGAGTAAGCCGCCGTCCGCCTCCGCCTCTTGGCGGACGCGCGCCCTGCTCCGAGGTAGAGCTAGCCTCCGCCTCCGCCGCTTTCCTCTGCCGGGTAGACCTGGCCTCCGTTTCTGGCCACCGCGCCCCCCCCCCCCCCCCCCCCCCCCCCCCCCCCCCCCCACCGGCGACTAGGCAGCGAGAGCATCGGTCTCTGGCCGTGCCGCACGGCATCCCGGGAGGCTGCCCGGGAACGGAAAGAGCGAGCTCAGTAACAGTCTCGCCGGTTGGGGGCGCGATGCCCCTGCCGGAGCCCTTCGCGGAAAGGACGGCCACGTTTACCCCTGGCGACGGGAGGGGACTTAGCCGCATTTCTGGGGCCCGTCTGGTAGACCTGTTTTTCTCCTCCGTGCCGCCGAGGTGCCGAAGGGGTCGCACTCTCAACACTGCCTCCAGCGACGTCATCGTCGTGTGGCCTCTGTCGCCGCTCCCTCTCCCCGTGTCCAGATGCGCCACCCTCTTGCAGCCTGCCGCTGTCACGGCTGCCCTAGTCCGTACTATAGGAGAGCGAGCGGTGACTCCTCTCGCGAGCAGCGCGCTCGGCGCAGCCGGCTACTGAAGGGTGGCCGCCGGGGCCGGGCGTGTTTGTGTCGCCCATTCGCTTGCCCGTCCAGCGGGCCGGTCCGTGTTCGTGTCGCCCTTTCGGCTTACCCCGTTCAGCAAGCGAGGCGTCCGCAAGTTAAACTCGGGCTGTTCCTTCCCGCGCGGTGCGCGTGGTGGTGGTGGTGGGGGAGCAAAGGCCGTGCGCCCAGCCCAGAGCCTGGTGCGGGCGGCAGCAGCCGCAAGCAGCAGCAGCGAGGGTGGGAAGCCCCGCCGGGAGGGACCGCCAGCGAGGCCGGGAGAAACGTTACCCGCAGGCTCGTGGCGGCCGCCGACTGACTGTCAATGCCGTCCCAGGTAATCGTGTCCGTGGGGGGGGGCTGCCGCTTCTCGCTCCTTTCCCTTTCCTGATCGATGAGGCCATTCGGGTCGCGTCGGAGAGGGCCCCCGGCGGGCCGGCTCTGCTGTGCGCTCCCCGTGCCAGGGGTGGCCGCGGTGGCGTCCGGTGTTCGGGCCAGGGTGGTTTCCTTTCCAATTCGCCTCCCGTCGCGCGTGTGAGGTGTGCGCTTGCCCTCGGTGTCCCCCGTGAGCAAAGAAAAAAGGGGGAGGAGGAGGGTGCGACGGCGCGGTGGTGTGGCGGCCGTGGGTTGCGTGCTCTGCCTGTCCGTCCGCCCCCCCCCCCACCTTGCTCTGCTCATGTCGGGTTCCCGGGGCTTTCTCGTACCGAAA
>NW_026599591.1:67500-75000 GCF_023634155.1 Falco peregrinus | reverse complement strand
GCGAGCCGAGCCGAGCCGAGCCGAGCCGAGCCGAGCCGATCTCAGCCCAGCCCAGCCGAGCCGAACCGATCTTAGGCGAAACGAGCCGAGCCGAGCCGAGCCGATCTTAGGCGAGCCGAGCCGAGCCGAGCCGAGCCGGGCCGAGCCGAGCCGAGCCGAGCCGAGCCGAGCCGAGCCGAGCCGATCTTAGGCGAGCCGAGCCGAGCCGAGCCGAGCCGAGCCGAGCCGAGCCGAGCCGAGCCGATCTCAGCCCAGCCCAGCCCAGCCCAGCCGAGCCGATCTTAGGCGAAACGAGCCGAGCCGAGCCGATCTTAGGCGAGCCGATCTTAGGCGAGCCGAGCCGAGCCGATCTCAGCCGAGCCGATCTTAGGCGAGCCGATCTTAGGCGAGCCGAGCCGAGCCGATCTCAGCCGAGCCGATCTTAGGCGAGCCGATCTTAGGCGAGCCGAGCCGAGCCGAGCCGAGCTGAGCCGAGCCGAGCCGAGCCGATCTTAGGCGAAACGAGCCGTGCCGAGCCGAGCCGAGCCGATCTCAGCCCAGCCCAGCCGAGCCGAGCCGAGCCGATCTTAGGCGAAACGAGCCGAGCCGAGCCGAGCCGAGCCGAGCCGAACCGATCTTAGGCGAGCCGAGCCGAGCCGATCTTAGGCGAAACGAGCCGAGCCGAGCCGATCTTAGGCGAAACGAGCCGTGCCGAGCCGAGCCGATCTCAGCCCAGCCCAGCCGAGCCGAGCCGAGCCGATCTTAGGCGAAACGAGCCGAGCCGAGCCGATCTTAGGCGAGCCGATCTTAGGCGAGCCGAGCCGAGCCGAGCCGAGCCGATCTCAGCCGAGCCGATCTTAGGCGAAACGAGCCGAGCCGAGCCGAGCCGATCTTAGGCGAAACGAGCCGAGCCGAGCCGAGCCGAGCCGATCTCAGCCCAGCCCAGCCCAGCCGAGCCGAGCCGTTCTTAGGCGAGCCGAGCCGAGCCGAGCCGAGCCGGGGAGAGGAGAGGAGAGGGAGAGGGAGAGGAGAGGAGAGGAGAGGAGAGGAGAGGGAGAGGAGAGGGAGAGGAGAGGAGAGGAGAGGAGAGGAGAGGAGAGGAGAGGAGAGGAGAGGAGAGGAGAGGAGAGGAGAGGAGAGGGCACGCATGCCGCCCAAGTCCCATTCCACGGGGCGATCACCATCGAGGACAGACGGGACGGCGGCGGCAGCAAAGGACCTCCCGTCGGCCGTGCACGTCGTGAACGGGTGCCCCGTTCGCTCCGGTTGGACCTCCCGAAGGCGGGGCTTTGTCGGTCCCGTTTCTTGACGGCCAGCGAGGCCGACGGAGGCATCTCCCCGTCCGCCGGGGGTCCGTCCGTCCGTCGGTTCCAGGCGATTGTCACCGGCCAATAGCAGGGCGCGCGGAGAGTAAGCCGCCGTCCGCCTCCGCCTCTTGGCGGACGCGCGCCCTGCTCCGAGGTAGAGCTAGCCTCCGCCTCCGCCGCTTTCCTCTGCCGGGTAGACCTGGCCTCCGTTTCTGGCCACCACGCCCCCCCCCCCCCCCCCCCCCCCCCCCCACCGGCGACTAGGCAGCGAGAGCATCGGTCTCGGCCGTGCCGCACGGCATCCCGGGAGGCTGCCCGGGAACGGAAAGAGCGAGCTCAGTAACAGTCTCGCCGGTTGGGGGCGCGATGCCCCTGCCGGAGCCCTTCACGGAAAGGACGGCCACGTTTACCCCTGGCGACGGGAGGGGACTTAGCCGCATTTCTGGGCCCGTCTGGTAGACCTGTTTTTCTCCTCCGTGCCGCCGAGGTGCCGAAGGGGTCGCACTCTCAACACTGCCTCCAGCGACGTCATCGTCGTGTGGCCTCTGTCGCCGCTCCCTCTCCCCGTGTCCAGATGCGCCACCCTCTTGCAGCCTGCCGCTGTCACGGCTGCCCTAGTCCGTACTATAGGAGAGCGAGCGGTGACTCCTCTCGCGAGCAGCGCGCTCGGCGCAGCCGGCTACTGAAGGGTGCCGCCGGGGCCGGGCGTGTTTGTGTCGCCCATTCGCTTGCCCGTCCAGCGGGCCGGTCCGTGTTCGTGTGTCGCCCTTTCGGCTTACCCGTTCAGCAAGCGAGGCGTCCGCAAGTTAAACTCGGGCTGTTCCTTCCCGAGCGGTGCGCGTGGTGGTGGTGGTGGGGGAGCAAAGGCCGTGCGCCTAGCCCAGAGCCTGGTGCGGCGGCAGCAAGCAGCAGCAGCGAGGGTCAGGGTCATGGTTAGGGTTAGGGTAGGGTTAGGGTTAGGTACATGCACTGCACAGCTGAGGTTTAGAGCTCCGTTTAGGGTTAGATCTCTTAGGGTCAGGTTAGGGTTAGGGTTAGGGTTAGGGTTAGGGTTAGGGTTAGGGTTAGGTACATGATTGCAGAGCTGAGGATTACAGTTCCGTATAGGGTTAGGCCTCTTACGGTCAGAGTTAGGGTTAGGGTTAGGGTTAGGGTCTAGGTTAGGCTTAGATTTAGCGTTAGGGTTAGGGTTACGGTTAACGTTAGGGTTGCGGTTAGGTACATGCCATGCACAGCTGAGGTTTAGAGTTCCGTTTAGGGTTAGGTCTCTTAGGGTCAGGGTTTGTGTTAGGGTTAGGGTTAGGCTTATGTACATGACATGCACAGCTGAGGTTTAGAGCTCCGTTTAGGGTTAGGGTTTATGGTTAGGCGTAGGGTTAGGCTTAGGCTTAGGGTTATGGTTAGGGTCAGGGTTAGGGTTAGGGTAAGGGTTAGCGTTAGGTTTAGGGTTAGGGTTAGGTACATGGCATGCACAGCTGAGATTTAGAGCTCCGTTTAGGGTTAGGTCTCTTAGGGTTAGGGTTAGGGTTAGGGTTAGTGTTAGGGTCAGAGTCAGCATTAGGGTCAGGGTCAGTCTTAGGGTTAGGGTTAGGGTTAGGGTTAGGGTTAAAGATTAGGGTTAGGGTTAGGGTTAGGGTCAGAGTCAGGGTTAGGGTCAGGGTCAGTATTAGGGTTAGGGTTAGGGTTAGGGTACGGGTTAGGGTTAGGTACATGCCATGCACAGCTGAGGTTTAGAGCTCCGACTAGGGTTAGATCTCTTAGGGTTCGGGCTAGGGTTAGGGTTAGGGTTAGGGTTAGGCTTAAGTACATGACATGCACAGCTGTGGTTTATAGTTTCGTTTAGGGTTAGGCCTTTTAGGGTTAGGGTTAGGGTAAGGTTTAGGATTAGGGTTAGGGTTAGGGTTAGGTCTTTTAGAGTTAGGGTTAGGGTTAGGGTTACGTTTAGGTACATGCCATGCACAGCTGAGGTTTAGAGTTCCGTCTAGGGTTAGGTCTCTTAGGTTTAGGGTTAGGGTTAGGGTTAGGGTTAGGTACATGATTGCACAGCTGAGGATTAGAGTTCCTTATAGGGTTAGGCCTCTTACGGTCAGCGTTAGGGTTAGGGTTAGGGTTAGGGTTAGGTACATGCCATGCACAGCTGAGGTTTAGAGTTCCGTTTAGGGTTAGGTCTCTTAGGCTTAGGGTTAAGGTTAGGGTTAGGGTTAGGGTTAGGGTTAGGTACATGCCATGCACAGCTGTAGGTTTAGAGTTCCGTTTAGGGTTAGGTCTTTTACGGTTAGGGTTAGGGTTAGGTTTAGGGTTAGGGTTAGGGTTAGGGTTAAGGTTAGGGTTAGGGTTAGGGTTAGGGTTAGGGTTAGGTTTAGGTACATGCCAAGCACAGCTGAGGTTTAGAGTTCCGTTTAGGGTTAGGTCACTTAGGGTTAGGGTTAGGCTTAGGGTTAGGCTTAGGGTTAGGGTTATGTACATGCCATGCACAGCTGAGGTTTAGAGTTCCGTCTAGGGTTAGGCCTCTTAGGGTCAGGATTAGGGTTAGGTTTAGGATTAGGGTTAGGGTTAGGGTTAGGGTTAGGGTTAGGGTTAGGTACATGCCGTGCACAGCTCAGGTTTAGAGTTCCGTTCAGGGTTAGGTCTCTTAGGGTTAGGGTTAGCGTTAGGGTTAGGTACATGCCAAGCACAGCTGAGGTTTTGAGTTCCGTTTAGGGTTAGGTCTCTTAGGGTTAGGGTTAGGGTTAGGGTTAGGGTTAGGGTTAGGGTTAGGGTTAGGTACATGCCATGCACAGCTGAGGTTTAGAGTTCCGTTTAGTGTTAGGTCTTTTCGGGTTAGGGTTAGGGTTAGGGTTAGGGTTAGGTACATGCCATGCACAGCTGAGGTTTTGAATTCCGTTTAGGGTTAGGTCTCTTAGGGTTAGGGTTAGGGTTAGGGTTAGGGTTAGGGTTAGGTACATGCCATGCACAGCTGAGGTTTAGAGTTCCGTTTAGGGTTAGGTCTCTTAGGCTTAGGGTTAAGGTTAGGGTTAGGGTTAGGGTTAGGTACATGCCATGCACAGCTGTAGGTTTAGAGTTCCGTTTAGGGTTAGGTCTTTTACGGTTAGGGTTAGGGTTAGGGTTAGGGTTAGGGTTAGGGTTACGGTTAGGGTTAGGTACATGCCATGCATAGCTGAGGTTTAGAGTTCCGTTTAGGGTTAGGTCTCTTAGGGTTAGGGTTAGGGTTAGGGTTAGTGTTAGGGTTAGGGTTAGGGTTAGGTACATGCCATGCACAGCTGAGGTTTAGAGTTCCGTTTAGGGTTAGGTCTTTTAGGGTTAGGGTTAGGGTTAGGGTTAGGGTTAGGGTTAGGGTTAGGTACATGCCATGCACAGCTGAGGTTTTGAGTTCCGTTTAGGGTTAGGTCTCTTACGGTTAGGGTTAGGGTTAGGGTTAGGGTTAGGGTTAGGGTTAGGGTTAGGGTTAGGGTTAGCTACATGCCATGCACAGCTGAGGTTTAGAGTTCCGTTTAGGGTTAGGTCTTTTAGGGTTAGGGTTAGGGTTAGGGTTAGGGTTAGGGTTAGGTACATGCCATGCACAGCTGAGGTTTTGAATTCCGTTTAGGTTTAGGTCTTTTAGGGTTAGGGTTAGGGTTAGGGTTAGGGTTAGGGTTAGGGTTAGGTACATGCCAAGCACAGCTGAGGTTTAGAGTTCCGTTTAGGGTTAAGTCTCTTAGGGTTAGGGTTAAGGTTAGGGTTAGGGTTAGGGTTAGGGTTAGGGTTAGGGTTAGGGTTAGGGTTAGGGTTAGAGTTAGTGTTAGGGTTAGGTATATGCCATGCACAGCTGAGGTTTCGAGATCCGTTTAGGGTTAGGTCTCTTAAAGTTAGGGTTAGGGTTAGGGTTAGGGTTAGGTACATGCCATGGACAGCTGAGGTTTAGAGTTCCGTTTAGGGTTAGCTCTCTTAGGGTCAGTTTTAGGGTTAGGGTTAGGGTTAGGGTTAGGGTTAGGGTTAGGGTTAGGGTTATGTACATGCCATGCACAGCTGAGGTTTAGAGTTCCGTCTAGGGTTAGGCCTCTTAGGGTCAGGATTAGGGTTAGGTATAGGATTAGGGTTAGGGTTAGGGTTAGGGTTAGGGTTAGGTACATGCCATGCACAACTGAGGTTTAGAGTTCCGTTTAGGGTTAGGTCTTTTAGGGTTAGGGTTAGTGTTAGGGTTAGTGTTAGTGTTAGGGTTAGGGTTAGGGTTAGGGTTAGGGTTAGGGTTAGGTACATGCCATGCACAGCTGAGGTTTAGAATTCTGTTTAGGGTTAGGTCTCTTAGGGTTAGGGTTAGGGTTAGGGTTAGGGTTAGGGTTAGGGTTAGGGTTACGGTTAGGGTTAGGGTTAGGGTTAGGTACATGCCAAGCACAGATGAGGTTTTGAGTTCCATTTAGGGTTAGGTCTCTTAGGGTTAGGGTTAGGGTTAGGTACATGCCATGCACAGCTGAGGTTTAGAGTTCCGTTTAGGGTTAGGTCTCTTAGGGTTAGGGTTAGGGTTAGGGTTAGGGTTAGGGTTAGGTACATGCCATGCACAGCTGAGGTTTTGAGTTCCGTTTAGGGTTAGGTCTCTTAGGGTCAGTTTTAGGGTTAGGGTTAGGGTTAGGGTTAGGGTTAGGGTTAGGGTTAGGGTTAGGGTTAGGGTTAGGGTTAGGGTTAGGGTTATGTACCTGCCATGCACAGCTGAGGTTGAGTTCCGTTTAGGGTTAGGCCTCTTAGTGTCAGGATTAGGGTTCGGGTTAGGGTTAGGGTTAGGGTTAGGGTTAGGTACATGCCAAGCAGAGCTGAGGTTTTGAGTTCCGTTTAGGGTTAGGTCTGTTAGGGTTAGGGTTAGGGTTAGGGTTAGGGTTAGGGTTAGGGTTAGGGTTAGGTACATGCCACGCACAGCTGAGGTTTAGAGTTCCGTTTAGGGTTAGGTCTTTTAGGGTTAGGGTTAGGGTTAGGGTTAGTGTTAAGTACATGCCAAGCACAGCTGAGGTTTAGAGTTCCGTTTAGGGTTAGGTCTCTTAGGGTTAGGGTTAAGGTTAGGGTTAGGGTTAGGGTTAGGGTTAGGTACATGCCATGCACAGCTGAGGTTTAGAGTTCCGTTTAGGGTTAGGTCTTTTAGGGTTAGGGTTAGGGTTAGGGTTAGGGTTAGGGTTAGGTACATGCCATGCACAGCTGAGGTTTTGAATTCCGTTTAGGGTTAGGTCTCTTAGGTTTAGGATTAGGGTTAGGGTTAGGGTTAGGGTTAGGGTTACGTTTAGGTACATGCCATGCACAGCTGAGGTTTAGAGTTCCGTCTAGGGTTAGGTCTCTTAGGTTTAGGGTTAGGGTTAGGGTTAGGGTTAGGGTTAGGTACATGATTGCACAGCTGAGGATTAGAGTTCCGTTTAGGGTTAGGTCTCTTAGGCTTAGGGTTAAGGTTAGGGTTAGGGTTAGGGTTAGGGTTAGGTACATGCCATGCACAGCTGTAGGTTTAGAGTTCCGTTTAGGGTTAGGTCTTTTACGGTTAGGGTTAGGGTTAGGGTTAGGGTTAGGGTTAGGGTTAGGGTTAGGGTTAGGGTTAGGGTTACGGTTAGGGTTACGGTTAGGGTTAGGTACATGCCATGCATAGCTGAGGTTTAGAGTTCCGTTTAGGGTTAGGTCTCTTAGGGTTAGGGTTAGGGTTAGGGTTAGGGTTAAGGTTAGGGTTAGGGTTAGGGTTAGGGTTAGGGTTAGGGTTAGGTTTAGGTACATGCCAAGCACAGCTGAGGTTTAGAGTTCCGTTTAGGGTTAGGTCACTTAGGGTTAGGGTTAGGCTTAGGGTTAGGCTTAGGGTTAGGGTTATGTACATGCCATGCACAGCTGAGGTTTAGAGTTCCGTCTAGGGTTAGGCCTCTTAGGGTCAGGATTAGGGTTAGGTTTAGGATTAGGGTTAGGGTTAGGGTTAGGGTTAGGGTTAGGGTTAGGTACATGCCATGCACAGCTGAGGTTTAGAGTTCCGTCTAGGGTTAGGCCTCTTAGGGTCAGGATTAGGGTTAGGTATAGGATTAGGGTTAGGGTTAGGGTTAGGGTTAGGGTTAGGTACATGCCATGCACAACTGAGGTTTAGAGTTCCGTTTAGGGTTAGGTCTTTTAGGGTTAGGGTTAGTGTTAGGGTTAGTGTTAGTGTTAGGGTTAGGGTTAGGGTTAGGGTTAGGGTTAGGGTTAGGTACATGCCATGCACAGCTGAGGTTTAGAATTCTGTTTAGGG
>NW_026599591.1:60000-62500 GCF_023634155.1 Falco peregrinus | reverse complement strand
TCCGTTTAGTGTTAGGTCACTTAGGGTTAGGGTTAGGCTTAGGGTTAGGCTTAGTGTTAGGGTTATGTACATGCCATGCACAGCTGAGGTTTAGAGTTCCGTCTAGGGTTAGGCCTCTTAGGGTCAGGATTAGGGTTAGGTTTAGGATTAGGGTTAGGGTTAGGGTTAGGGTTAGGGTTAGGGTTAGGTACATGCCGTGCACAGCTCAGGTTTAGAGTTCCGTTCCGGGTTAGGTCTCTTAGGGTTAGGGTTAGGGTTAGGGTTAGGTACATGCCAAGCACAGCTTAGGTTTTGAGTTCCGTTTAGGGTTAGGTCTCTTAGGGTTAGGGTTAGGGTTAGGGTTCGGGTTAGGGTTAGGGTTAGGGTTAGGTACATGCCATGCACAGCTGTAGGTTTAGAGTTCCGTTTAGGGTTAGGTCTCTTAGGGTTAGGGTTAGGGTTAGGGTTAGGGTTAGGTACATGCCATGCACAGCTGAGGTTTAGAGTTCCCTTTAGGGTTAGCTCTCTTAGGCTTAGGGTTAAGGTTAGGGTTAGGGTTAGGGTTAGGGTTAGGGTTAGGTACATGCCATGCACAGCTGTAGGTTTAGAGTTCCGTTTAGGGTTAGGTCTTTTACGGTTAGGGTTAGGGTTAGGGTTAGGGTTAGGGTTAGGGTTAGGGTTAGGGTTAGGGTTAGGGTTGGGTTAGGTACATGCCATGCATAGCTGAGGTTTAGAGTTCCGTTTAGGGTTAGGTCTTTTAGGGTTAGGGTTAGGGTTAGGGTTAGGGTTAGGGTTAGGTACATGCCATGCACAGCTGAGGTTTTGAATTCCGTTTAGGGTTAGGTCTCTTAGGTTTAGGATTAGGGTTAGGGTTAGGGTTAGGGTTAGGATTAGGGTTAGGTACATGCCATGCACAGCTGAGGTTTAGAGTTCTGTTTAGGGTTAGGTCTTTTAGGGTTAGGGTTAGGGTTAGGGTTAGGGTTAGGGTTAAGGTTAGGGTTAGGGTTAGGGTTAGGGTTAGGGTTAGGGTTAGGGTTAGGGTTAGGTACATGCCATGGACAGCTGAGGTTTAGAGTTCCGTTTAGGGTTAGCTCTCTTAGGGTCAGTTTTAGGGTTAGGGTTAGGGTTAGGGTTAGGGTTAGGGTTAGGGTTAGGGTTAGGGTTAGGGTTAGGGTTATGTACATGCCATGCACAGCTGAGGTTTAGAGTTCCGTCTAGGGTTAGGCCTCTTAGGGTCAGGATTAGGGTTAGGTATAGGATTAGGGTTAGGGTTAGGGTTAGGGTTAGGGTTAGGTACATGCCATGCACAACTGAGGTTTAGAGTTCCGTTTAGGGTTAGGTCTTTTAGGGTTAGGGTTAGTGTTAGGGTTAGTGTTAGTGTTAGGGTTAGGGTTAGGGTTAGGGTTAGGTACATGCCATGCACAGCTGAGGTTTAGAATTCTGTTTAGGGTTAGGTCTCTTAGGGTTAGGGTTAGGGTTAGGGTTAGGGTTAGGGTTACGGTTAGGGTTAGGGTTAGGGTTAGGTACATGCCAAGCACAGATGAGGTTTTGAGTTCCATTTAGGGTTAGGTCTCTTAGGGTTAGGGTTAGGGTTAGGTACATGCCAAGCACAGATGAGGTTTAGAGTTCCGTTTAGGGTTAGGTCTTTTAGGGTTAGGGTTAGGGTTAGGGTTAGGGTTAGGGTTAGGTACATGCCATGTACAGCTGAGGTTTTGAGTTCCGTTTAGGGTTAGGTCTCTTAGGGTCAGTTTTAGGGTTAGGGTTAGGGTTAGGGTTAGGGTTAGGGTTAGGGTTAGGGTTAGGGTTAGGGTTAGGGTTAGGGTTATGTACCTGCCATGCACAGCTGAGGTTGAGTTCCGTTTAGGGTTAGGCCTCTTAGTGTCAGGATTAGGGTTCGGGTTAGGGTTAGGGTTAGGGTTAGGGTTAGGGTTAGGTACATGCCAAGCAGAGCTGAGGTTTTGAGTTCCGTTTAGGGTTAGGTCTGTTAGGGTTAGGGTTAGGGTTAGGGTTAGGGTTAGGGTTAGGGTTAGGGTTAGGTACATGCCACGCACAGCTGAGGTTTAGAGTTCCGTTTAGGGTTAGGTCTTTTAGGGTTAGGGTTAGGGTTAGGGTTAGTGTTAAGTACATGCCAAGCACAGCTGAGGTTTAGAGTTCCGTTTAGGGTTAGGTCTCTTAGGGTTAGGGTTAGGGTTAGGGTTAGGGTTAGGGTTAGGGTTAGGTACATGCCATGCACAGCTGAGGTTTAGAGTTCCGTTTAGGGTTAGGTCTTTTAGGGTTAGGGTTAGGGTTAGGGTTAGGGTTAGGGTTAGGTACATGCCATGCACAGCTGAGGTTTTGAATTCCGTTTAGGGTTAGGTCTCTTAGGTTTAGGATTAGGGTTAGGGTTAGGGTTAGGGTTAGGATTAGGGTTAGGTACATGCCATGCACAGCTGAGGTTTAGAGTTCCGTTTAGGGTTAGGTCTTTTAGGGTTAGGGTTAGGGTTAGGGTTAGGGTTAGGGTTAAGGTTAGGGTTAGGGTTAG
>NW_026599591.1:52500-57500 GCF_023634155.1 Falco peregrinus | reverse complement strand
ACATGCCATGCACAGCTGAGGTTTAGAGTTCCGTCTAGGGTTAGGCCTCTTAGGGTCAGGATTAGGGTTAGGTATAGGATTAGGGTTAGGGTTAGGGTTAGGGTTAGGGTTAGGTACATGCCATGCACAACTGAGGTTTAGAGTTCCGTTTAGGGTTAGGTCTTTTAGGGTTAGGGTTAGTGTTAGGGTTAGTGTTAGTGTTAGGGTTAGGGTTAGGGTTAGGGTTAGGTACATGCCATGCACAGCTGAGGTTTAGAATTCTGTTTAGGGTTAGGTCTCTTAGGGTTAGGGTTAGGGTTAGGGTTAGGGTTAGGGTTACGGTTAGGGTTAGGGTTAGGGTTAGGTACATGCCAAGCACAGATGAGGTTTTGAGTTCCATATAGGGTTAGGTCTCTTAGGGTTAGGGTTAGGGTTAGGTACATGCCAAGCACAGATGAGGTTTAGAGTTCCGTTTAGGGTTAGGTCTTTTAGGGTTAGGGTTAGGGTTAGGGTTAGGGTTAGGGTTAGGTACATGCCATGTACAGCTGAGGTTTTGAGTTCCGTTTAGGGTTAGGTCTCTTAGGGTCAGTTTTAGGGTTAGGGTTAGGGTTAGGGTTAGGGTTAGGGTTAGGGTTAGGGTTAGGGTTAGGGTTAGGGTTATGTACCTGCCATGCACAGCTGAGGTTGAGTTCCGTTTAGGGTTAGGCCTCTTAGTGTCAGGATTAGGGTTCGGGTTCGGGTTAGGGTTAGGGTTAGGGTTAGGGTTAGGGTTAGGTACATGCCAAGCAGAGCTGAGGTTTTGAGTTCCGTTTAGGGTTAGGTCTCTTAGGGTTAGGGTTAGGGTTAGGGTTAGGGTTAGGGTTAGGGTTAGGGTTAGGTACATGCCACGCACAGCTGAGGTTTAGAGTTCCGTTTAGGGTTAGGTCTTTTAGGGTTAGGGTTAGGGTTAGGGTTAGGGTTAGGGTTAGTGTTAAGTACATGCCAAGCACAGCTGAAGTTTAGAGTTCCGTTTAGGGTTAGGTCTCTTAGGGTTAGGGTTAAGGTTAGGGTTAGGGTTAGGGTTAGGGTTAGGTACATGCCATGCACAGCTGAGGTTTAGAGTTCCGTTTAGGGTTAGGTCTTTTAGGGTTAGGGTTAGGGTTAGGGTTAGGGTTAGGTACATGCTATGCACAGCTGAGGTTTTGAATTCCGTTTAGGGTTAGGTCTCTTAGGGTTAGGGTTAGGTTTAGGGTTAGGGTTAGGGTTAGGGTTAGGGTTATGTACCTGCCATGCACAGCTGAGGTTGAGTTCCGTTTAGGGTTAGGTCTTTTAGGGTTAGGGTTAGGGTTAGGGTTAGGGTAAGGGTTAAGGTTAGGGTTAGGGTTAGGGTTAGGGTTAGGGTTAGGGTTAGGGTTAGGGTTAGGTACATGCCATGCACAGCTGAGGTTTTGAGTTCCGTTTGGGGTTAGGTCTCTTAGGGTTAGGGTTAGGGTTAGGGTTAGGGTTAGGGTTAGGGTTAGGGTTAGGGTTAGGGTTAGGGTTAGGGTTAGGGTTAGGGTTAGGGTTAGAGTTAGTGTTAGGGTTAGGTACATGCCATGCACAGCTGAGGTTTAGAGTTCCGTTTAGGGTTAGGTCACTTAGGGTTAGGGTTAGGCTTAGGGTTAGGCTTAGTGTTAGGGTTATGTACATGCCATGCACAGCTGAGGTTTAGAGTTCCGTCTAGGGTTAGGCCTCTTAGGGTCAGGATTAGGGTTAGGTTTAGGATTAGGGTTAGGGTTAGGGTTAGGGTTAGGGTTAGGGTTAGGTACATGCCGTGCACAGCTCAGGTTTAGAGTTCCGTTCCGGGTTAGGTCTCTTAGGGTTAGGGTTAGGGTTAGGGTTAGGTACATGCCAAGCACAGCTTAGGTTTTGAGTTCCGTTTAGGGTTAGGTCTCTTAGGGTTAGGGTTAGGGTTAGGGTTCGGGTTAGGGTTAGGGTTAGGGTTAGGTACATGCCATGCACAGCTGTAGGTTTAGAGTTCCGTTTAGGGTTAGGTCTTTTACGGTTAGGGTTAGGGTTAGGGTTAGGGTTAGGTACATGCCATGCACAGCTGAGGTTTAGAGTTCCGTTTAGGGTTAGGTCTCTTAGGGTTAGGGTTAGGGTTAGGGTTAGGGTTAGTGTTAGGGTTAGGGTTAGGTACATGCCATGCACAGCTGAGGTTTAGAGTTCCCTTTAGGGTTAGCTCTCTTAGGCTTAGGGTTAAGGTTAGGGTTAGGGTTAGGGTTAGGGTTAGGGTTAGGTACATGCCATGCACAGCTGTAGGTTTTGAGTTCCGTTTAGGGTTAGGTCTTTTACGGTTAGGGTTAGGGTTAGGGTTAGGGTTAGGGTTAGGGTTAGGGTTAGGGTTAGGGTTAGGGTTAGGGTTAGGTACATGCCATGCATAGCTGAGGTTTAGAGTTCCGTTTAGGGTTAGGTCTTTTAGGGTTAGGGTTAGGGTTAGGGTTAGGGTTAGGGTTAGGTACATGCCATGCACAGCTGAGGTTTTGAATTCCGTTTAGGGTTAGGTCTCTTAGGTTTAGGATTAGGGTTAGGGTTAGGGTTAGGGTTAGGATTAGGGTTAGGTACATGACATGCACAGCTGAGGTTTAGAGTTCTGTTTAGGGTTAGGTCTTTTAGGGTTAGGGTTAGGGTTAGGGTTAGGGTTAGGGTTAAGGTTAGGGTTAGGGTTAGGGTTAGGGTTAGGGTTAGGGTTAGGGTTAGGGTTAGGTACATGCCATGGACAGCTGAGGTTTAGAGTTCCCTTTAGGGTTAGCTCTCTTAGGGTCAGTTTTAGGGTTAGGGTTAGGGTTAGGGTTAGGGTTAGGGTTAGGGTTAGGGTTAGGGTTAGGGTTAGGGTTATGTACATGCCATGCACAGCTGAGGTTTTGAGTTCCGTCTAGGGTTAGGCCTCTTAGGGTCAGGATTAGGGTTAGGTATAGGATTAGGGTTAGGGTTAGGGTTAGGGTTAGGGTTAGGTACATGCCATGCACAACTGAGGTTTAGAGTTCCGTTTAGGGTTAGGTCTTTTAGGGTTAGGGTTAGTGTTAGGGTTAGTGTTAGTGTTAGGGTTAGGGTTAGGGTTAGGGTTAGGTACATGCCATGCACAGCTGAGGTTTAGAATTCTGTTTAGGGTTAGGTCTCTTAGGGTTAGGGTTAGGGTTAGGGTTAGGGTTAGGGTTACGGTTAGGGTTAGGGTTAGGGTTAGGTACATGCCAAGCACAGATGAGGTTTTGAGTTCCATTTAGGGTTAGGTCTCTTAGGGTTAGGGTTAGGGTTAGGTACATGCCAAGCACAGAGGAGGTTTAGAGTTCCGTTTAGGGTTAGGTCTTTTAGGGTTAGGGTTAGGGTTAGGGTTAGGGTTAGGGTTAGGTACATGCCATGTACAGCTGAGGTTTTGAGTTCCGTTTAGGGTTAGGTCTCTTAGGGTCAGTTTTAGGGTTAGGGTTAGGGTTAGGGTTAGGGTTAGGGTTAGGGTTAGGGTTAGGGTTAGGGTTAGGGTTATGTACCTGCCATGCACAGCTGAGGTTGAGTTCCGTTTAGGGTTAGGCCTCTTAGTGTCAGGATTAGGGTTCGGGTTCGGGTTAGGGTTAGGGTTAGGGTTAGGGTTAGGGTTAGGTACATGCCAAGCAGAGCTGAGGTTTTGAGTTCCGTTTAGGGTTAGGTCTGTTAGGGTTAGGGTTAGGGTTAGGGTTAGGGTTAGGGTTAGGGTTAGGGTTAGGTACATGCCACGCACAGCTGAGGTTTAGAGTTCCGTTTAGGGTTAGGTCTTTTAGGGTTAGGGTTAGGGTTAGGGTTAGGGTTAGGGTTAGTGTTAAGTACATGCCAAGCACAGCTGAAGTTTAGAGTTCCGTTTAGGGTTAGGTCTCTTAGGGTTAGGGTTAAGGTTAGGGTTAGGGTTAGGGTTAGGGTTAGGTACATGCCATGCACAGCTGAGGTTTAGAGTTCCGTTTAGGGTTAGGTCTTTTAGGGTTAGGGTTAGGGTTAGGGTTAGGGTTAGGGTTAGGTACATGCCATGCACAGCTGAGGTTTTGAATTCCGTTTAGGGTTAGGTCTCTTAGGGTTAGGGTTAGGGTTAGGGTTAGGGTTAGGGTTAAGGTTAGGGTTAGGGTTAGGGTTAGGGTTAGGGTTAGGGTTAGGGTTAGGGTTAGGTACATGCCATGCACAGCTGAGGTTTTGAGTTCCGTTTGGGGTTAGGTCTCTTAGGGTTAGGGTTAGGGTTAGGGTTAGGGTTAGGGTTAGGGTTAGGGTTAGGGTTAGGGTTAGGGTTAGGGTTAGGGTTAGGGTTAGAGTTAGTGTTAGGGTTAGGTACATGCCATGCACAGCTGAGGTTTAGAGTTCCGTTTAGGGTTAGGTCACTTAGGGTTAGGGTTAGGCTTAGGGTTAGGCTTAGTGTTAGGGTTATGTACATGCCATGCACAGCTGAGGTTTAGAGTTCCGTCTAGGGTTAGGCCTCTTAGGGTCAGGATTAGGGTTAGGTTTAGGATTAGGGTTAGGGTTAGGGTTAGGGTTAGGGTTAGGGTTAGGTACATGCCGTGCACAGCTCAGGTTTAGAGTTCCGTTCCGGGTTAGGTCTCTTAGGGTTAGGGTTAGGGTTAGGGTTAGGTACATGCCAAGCACAGCTTAGGTTTTGAGTTCCGTTTAGGGTTAGGTCTCTTAGGGTTAGGGTTAGGGTTAGGGTTCGGGTTAGGGTTAGGGTTAGGGTTAGGTACATGCCATGCACAGCTGTAGGTTTAGAGTTCCGTTTAGGGTTAGGTCTTTTACGGTTAGGGTTAGGGTTAGGGTTAGGGTTAGGTACATGCCATGCACAGCTGAGGTTTAGAGTTCCGTTTAGGGTTAGGTCTCTTAGGGTTAGGGTTAGGGTTAGGGTTAGGGTTAGGGTTAGGGTTAGGGTTAGGTACATGCCATGCACAGCTGAGGTTTAGAGTTCCCTTTAGGGTTAGCTCTCTTAGGCTTAGGGTTAAGGTTAGGGTTAGGGTTAGGGTTAGGGTTAGGGTTAGGTACATGCCATGCACAGCTGTAGGTTT
>NW_026599591.1:35000-40000 GCF_023634155.1 Falco peregrinus | reverse complement strand
AGTGTTAGGGTTATGTACATGCCATGCACAGCTGAGGTTTAGAGTTCCGTCTAGGGTTAGGCCTCTTAGGGTCAGGATTAGGGTTAGGTTTAGGATTAGGGTTAGGGTTAGGGTTAGGGTTAGGGTTAGGGTTAGGTACATGCCGTGCACAGCTCAGGTTTAGAGTTCCGTTCCGGGTTAGGTCTCTTAGGGTTAGGGTTAGGGTTAGGGTTAGGTACATGCCAAGCACAGCTTAGGTTTTGAGTTCCGTTTAGGGTTAGGTCTCTTAGGGTTAGGGTTAGGGTTAGGGTTAGGGTTAGGGTTAGGGTTAGGGTTAGGTACATGCCATGCACAGCTGAGGTTTAGAGTTCCCTTTAGGGTTAGCTCTCTTAGGCTTAGGGTTAAGGTTAGGGTTCGGGTTAGGGTTAGGGTTAGGGTTAGGTACATGCCATGCACAGCTGTAGGTTTAGAATTCCGTTTAGGGTTAGGTCTTTTACGGTTAGGGTTAGGGTTAGGGTTAGGGTTAGGTACATGCCATGCACAGCTGAGGTTTAGAGTTCCGTTTAGGGTTAGGTCTCTTAGGGTTAGGGTTAGGGTTAGGGTTAGGGTTAGGGTTAGGGTTAGGGTTAGGTACATGCCATGCACAGCTGAGGTTTAGAGTTCCCTTTAGGGTTAGCTCTCTTAGGCTTAGGGTTAGGGTTAGGGTTAGGGTTAGGGTTAGGGTTAGGGTTAGGTACATGCCATGCACAGCTTAGGTTTTGAGTTCCGTTTAGGGTTAGGTCCCTTAGGGTTAGGGTTACGGTTAGGGTTAGGGTTAGGGTTAGGGTTAGGGTTAGGGTTAGGTACATGCCATGCATAGCTGAGGTTTAGAGTTCCGTTTAGGGTTAGGTCTTTTAGGGTTAGGGTTAGGGTTAGGGTTAGGGTTAGGGTTAGGTACATGCCATGCACAGCTGAGGTTTTGAATTCCGTTTAGGGTTAGGTCTCTTAGGTTTAGGATTAGGGTTAGGGTTAGGGTTAGGGTTAGGATTAGGGTTAGGTACATGCCATGCACAGCTGAGGTTTAGAGTTCTGTTTAGGGTTAGGTCTTTTAGGGTTAGGGTTAGGGTTAGGGTTAGGGTTAGGGTTAAGGTTAGGGTTAGGGTTAGGGTTAGGGTTAGGGTTAGGGTTAGGGTTAGGGTTAGGTACATGCCATGGACAGCTGAGGTTTAGAGTTCCCTTTAGGGTTAGCTCTCTTAGGGTCAGTTTTAGGGTTAGGGTTAGGGTTAGGGTTAGGGTTAGGGTTAGGGTTAGGGTTAGGGTTAGGGTTAGGGTTATGTACATGCCATGCACAGCTGAGGTTTTGAGTTCCGTCTAGGGTTAGGCCTCTTAGGGTCAGGATTAGGGTTAGGTATAGGATTAGGGTTAGGGTTAGGGTTAGGGTTAGGGTTAGGTACATGCCATGCACAACTGAGGTTTAGAGTTCCGTTTAGGGTTAGGTCTTTTAGGGTTAGGGTTAGTGTTAGGGTTAGTGTTAGTGTTAGGGTTAGGGTTAGGGTTAGGGTTAGGTACATGCCATGCACAGCTGAGGTTTAGAATTCTGTTTAGGGTTAGGTCTCTTAGGGTTAGGGTTAGGGTTAGGGTTAGGGTTAGGGTTAGGGTTAGGGTTAGGATTAGGGTTAGGGTTAGGTACATGCCAAGCACAGATGAGGTTTTGAGTTCCATTTAGGGTTAGGTCTCTTAGGGTTAGGGTTAGGGTTAGGTACATGCCAAGCACAGAGGAGGTTTAGAGTTCCGTTTAGGGTTAGGTCTTTTAGGGTTAGGGTTAGGGTTAGGGTTAGGGTTAGGGTTAGGTACATGCCATGTACAGCTGAGGTTTTGAGTTCCGTTTAGGGTTAGGTCTCTTAGGGTCAGTTTTAGGGTTAGGGTTAGGGTTAGGGTTAGGGTTAGGGTTAGGGTTAGGGTTAGGGTTAGGGTTAGGGTTATGTACCTGCCATGCACAGCTGAGGTTGAGTTCCGTTTAGGGTTAGGCCTCTTAGTGTCAGGATTAGGGTTCGGGTTCGGGTTAGGGTTAGGGTTAGGGTTAGGGTTAGGGTTAGGTACATGCCAAGCAGAGCTGAGGTTTTGAGTTCCGTTTAGGGTTAGGTCTGTTAGGGTTAGGGTTAGGGTTAGGGTTAGGGTTAGGGTTAGGGTTAGGTACATGCCACGCACAGCTGAGGTTTAGAGTTCCGTTTAGGGTTAGGTCTTTTAGGGTTAGGGTTAGGGTTAGGGTTAGGGTTAGGGTTAGTGTTAAGTACATGCCAAGCACAGCTGAAGTTTAGAATTCCGTTTAGGGTTAGGTCTCTTAGGGTTAGGGTTAAGGTTAGGGTTAGGGTTAGGGTTAGGGTTAGGTACATGCCATGCACAGCTGAGGTTTAGAGTTCCGTTTAGGGTTAGGTCTTTTAGGGTTAGGGTTAGGGTTAGGGTTAGGGTTAGGGTTAGGTACATGCCATGCACAGCTGAGGTTTTGAATTCCGTTTAGGGTTAGGTCTCTTAGGGTTAGGGTTAGGTTTAGGGTTAGGGTTAGGGTTAGGGTTAGGGTTATGTACCTGCCATGCACAGCTGAGGTTGAGTTCCGTTTAGGGTTAGGTCTTTTAGGGTTAGGGTTAGGGTTAGGGTTAGGGTTAGGGTTAAGGTTAGGGTTAGGGTTAGGGTTAGGGTTAGGGTTAGGGTTAGGGTTAGGGTTAGGTACATGCCATGCACAGCTGAGGTTTTGAGTTCCGTTTGGGGTTAGGTCTCTTAGGGTTAGGGTTAGGGTTAGGGTTAGGGTTAGGGTTAGGGTTAGGGTTAGGGTTAGGGTTAGGGTTAGGGTTAGGGTTAGAGTTAGTGTTAGGGTTAGGTACATGCCATGCACAGCTGAGGTTTAGAGTTCCGTTTAGGGTTAGGTCACTTAGGGTTAGGGTTAGGCTTAGGGTTAGGCTTAGTGTTAGGGTTATGTACATGCCATGCACAGCTGAGGTTTAGAGTTCCGTCTAGGGTTAGGCCTCTTAGGGTCAGGATTAGGGTTAGGTTTAGGATTAGGGTTAGGGTTAGGGTTAGGGTTAGGGTTAGGGTTAGGTACATGCCGTGCACAGCTCAGGTTTAGAGTTCCGTTCCGGGTTAGGTCTCTTAGGGTTAGGGTTAGGGTTAGGGTTAGGTACATGCCAAGCACAGCTTAGGTTTTGAGTTCCGTTTAGGGTTAGGTCTCTTAGGGTTAGGGTTAGGGTTAGGGTTCGGGTTAGGGTTAGGGTTAGGGTTAGGTACATGCCATGCACAGCTGTAGGTTTAGAGTTCCGTTTAGGGTTAGGTCTTTTACGGTTAGGGTTAGGGTTAGGGTTAGGGTTAGGTACATGCCATGCACAGCTGAGGTTTAGAGTTCCGTTTAGGGTTAGGTCTCTTAGGGTTAGGGTTAGGGTTAGGGTTAGGGTTAGGGTTAGGGTTAGGGTTAGGTACATGCCATGCACAGCTGAGGTTTAGAGTTCCCTTTAGGGTTAGCTCTCTTAGGCTTAGGGTTAAGGTTAGGGTTAGGGTTAGGGTTAGGGTTAGGGTTAGGTACATGCCATGCACAGCTGTAGGTTTAGAGTTCCGTTTAGGGTTAGGTCTTTTACGGTTAGGGTTAGGGTTAGGGTTAGGGTTAGGGTTAGGGTTAGGGTTAGGGTTAGGGTTAGGGTTAGGTACATGCCATGCATAGCTGAGGTTTAGAGTTCCGTTTAGGGTTAGGTCTTTTAGGGTTAGGGTTAGGGTTAGGGTTAGTATTAGGGTTAGGTACATGCCATGCACAGCTGAGGTTTAGAGTTCTGTTTAGGGTTAGGTCTTTTAGGGTTAGGGTTAGGGTTAGGGTTAGGGTTAGGGTTAGGGTTAGGGTTAGGGTTAAGGTTAGGGTTAGGGTTAGGGTTAGGGTTAGGGTTAGGTACATGCCATGCACAGCTGAGGTTTTGAGTTCCGTTTTGGGTTAAGTCTCTTAGGGTTAGGGTTAGGGTTAGGGTTAGGGTTAGGGTTAGGGTTAGGGTTAGGGTTAGGGTTAGGTACATGCCATGCACAGCTGAGGTTTAGAGTTCCGTTTAGGGTTAGGTCACTTAGGGTTAGGGTTAGGCTTAGGGTTAGGGTTAGGTTTAGGGTTATGTACATGCCATGCACAGCTGAGGTTTAGAGTTCCGTCTAGGGTTAGGCCTCTTAGGGTCAGGATTAGGGTTAGGTTTAGGATTAGGGTTAGGGTTAGGGTTAGGGTTAGGGTTAGGGTTAGGTACATGCCGTGCACAGCTCAGGTTTAGAGTTCCGTTCAGGGTTAGGTCTCTTAGGGTTAGGGTTAGGGTTAGGGTTAGGTACATGCCAAGCACAGCTTAGGTTTTGAGTTCCGTTTAGGGTTAGGTCTCTTAGGGTTAGGGTTAGGGTTAGGGTTAGGGTTAGGGTTAGGGTTAGGGTTAGGGTTAGGTACATGCCATGCACAGGTGAGGTTTAGAGTTCCGTTTAGTGTTAGGTCTTTTCGGGTTAGGGTTAGGGTTAGGGTTAGGGTTAGGTACATGCCATGCACAGCTGAGGTTTTGAATTCCGTTTAGGGTTAGGTCTCTTAGGGTTAGGGTTAGGGTTAGGGTTAGGGTTAGGGTTAGGGTTAGGGTTAGGTACATGCCATGCACAGCTGAGGTTTAGAGTTCCGTTTAGGGTTAGGTCTCTTAGGCTTAGGGTTAAGGTTAGGGTTAGGGTTAGGGTTAGGGTTAGGTACATGCCATGCACAGCTGTAGGTTTAGAGTTCCGTTTAGGGTTAGGTCTTTTACGGTTAGGGTTAGGGTTAGGGTTAGGGTTAGGGTTAGGGTTACGGTTAGGGTTACGGTTAGGGTTAGGTACATGCCATGCATAGCTGAGGTTTAGAGTTCCGTTTAGGGTTAGGTCTCTTAGGGTTAGGGTTAGGGTTAGGGTTAGGGTTAGGGTTAAGGTTAGGGTTAGGGTTAGGGTTAGGGTTAGGGTTAGGGTTAGGTACATGCCATGCACAGCTGAGGTTTTGAGTTCCGTTTGGGGTTAGGTCTCTTAGG
>NW_026599590.1:0-1890 GCF_023634155.1 Falco peregrinus | reverse complement strand
GAGAGATCTCTCTCTTTTCCTCCTCCTCCGTTGTTGTTGTTGAGAGAGAGAGATCTCTCTCTTTTCCTCCTCCTCCGTTGTTGTTGTTGAGAGAGAGAGATCTCTCTCTTTTCCTCCTCCTCCGTTGTTGTTGTTGAGAGAGAGACTCTCTCTTTTCCTCCTCCTCCGTTGTTGTTGTTGAGAGAGAGAGATCTCTCTCTTTTCCTCCTCCTCCGTTGTTGTTGTTGAGAGAGATCTCTCTCTTTTCCTCCTCCTCCGTTGTTGTTGTTGAGAGAGAGAGATCTCTCTCTTTTCCTCCTCCTCCGTTGTTGTTGTTGAGAGAGAGATCTCTCTCTTTTCCTCCTCCTCCGTTGTTGTTGTTGAGAGAGAGAGATCTCTCTCTTTTCCTCCTCCTCCGTTGTTGTTGTTGAGAGAGAGATCTCTCTCTTTTCCTCCTCCTCCGTTGTTGTTGTTGAGAGAGAGAGATCTCTCTCTTTTCCTCCTCCTCCGTTGTTGTTGTTGAGAGAGAGATCTCTCTCTTTTCCTCCTCCTCCGTTGTTGTTGTTGAGAGAGAGAGATCTCTCTCTTTTCCTCCTCCTCCGTTGTTGTTGTTGAGAGAGAGATCTCTCTCTTTTCCTCCTCCTCCGTTGTTGTTGTTGAGAGAGAGAGATCTCTCTCTTTTCCTCCTCCTCCGTTGTTGTTGTTGAGAGAGAGATCTCTCTCTTTTCCTCCTCCTCCGTTGTTGTTGTTGAGAGAGAGAGATCTCTCTCTTTTCCTCCTCCTCCGTTGTTGTTGTTGAGAGAGAGATCTCTCTCTTTTCCTCCTCCTCCGTTGTTGTTGTTGAGAGAGAGAGATCTCTCTCTTTTCCTCCTCCTCCGTTGTTGTTGTTGAGAGAGAGATCTCTCTCTTTTCCTCCTCCTCCGTTGTTGTTGTTGAGAGAGAGAGATCTCTCTCTTTTCCTCCTCCTCCGTTGTTGTTGTTGAGAGAGAGATCTCTCTCTTTTCCTCCTCCTCCGTTGTTGTTGTTGAGAGAGAGAGATCTCTCTCTTTTCCTCCTCCTCCGTTGTTGTTGTTGAGAGAGAGATCTCTCTCTTTTCCTCCTCCTCCGTTGTTGTTGTTGAGAGAGAGAGATCTCTCTCTTTTCCTCCTCCTCCGTTGTTGTTGTTGAGAGAGAGAGATCTCTCTCTTTTCCTCCTCCTCCGTTGTTGTTGTTGAGAGAGAGATCTCTCTCTTTTCCTCCTCCTCCGTTGTTGTTGTTGAGAGAGAGATCTCTCTCTTTTCCTCCTCCTCCGTTGTTGTTGTTGAGAGAGAGAGATCTCTCTCTTTTCCTCCTCCTCCGTTGTTGTTGTTGAGAGAGAGATCTCTCTCTTTTCCTCCTCCTCCGTTGTTGTTGTTGAGAGAGAGAGATCTCTCTCTTTTCCTCCTCCTCCGTTGTTGTTGTTGAGAGAGAGATCTCTCTCTTTTCCTCCTCCTCCGTTGTTGTTGTTGAGAGAGAGAGATCTCTCTCTTTTCCTCCTCCTCCGTTGTTGTTGTTGAGAGAGAGATCTCTCTCTTTTCCTCCTCCTCCGTTGTTGTTGTTGAGAGAGAGAGATCTCTCTCTTTTCCTCCTCCTCCGTTGTTGTTGTTGAGAGAGAGATCTCTCTCTTTTCCTCCTCCTCCGTTGTTGTTGTTGAGAGAGAGAGATCTCTCTCTTTTCCTCCTCCTCCGTTGTTGTTGTTGAGAGAGAGATCTCTCTCTTTTCCTCCTCCTCCGTTGTTGTTGTTGAGAGAGAGAGATCTCTCTCTTTTCCTCCTCCTCCGTTGTTGTTGTTGAGAGAGAGATCTCTCTCTTTTCCTCCTCCTCCGTTGTTGTTGTTGAGAGAGAGAGATCTCTCTCTTTTCCTCCTCCTCCGTTGTTGTTGTTGAGAGAGAGA
>NW_026599589.1:0-2445 GCF_023634155.1 Falco peregrinus | reverse complement strand
CTCTCTCTCTCTCTCAACAACAACAACGGAGGAGGAGGAAAAGAGAGAGATCTCTCTCAACAACAACAACGGAGGAGGAGGAAAAGAGAGAGATCTCTCTCTCTCTCTCTCAACAACAACAACGGAGGAGGAGGAAAAGAGAGAGATCTCTCTCAACAACAACAACGGAGGAGGAGGAAAAGAGAGAGATCTCTCTCTCTCTCTCTCAACAACAACAACGGAGGAGGAGGAAAAGAGAGAGATCTCTCTCAACAACAACAACGGAGGAGGAGGAAAAGAGAGAGATCTCTCTCTCTCTCTCTCAACAACAACAACGGAGGAGGAGGAAAAGAGAGAGATCTCTCTCAACAACAACAACGGAGGAGGAGGAAAAGAGAGAGATCTCTCTCTCTCTCTCTCAACAACAACAACGGAGGAGGAGGAAAAGAGAGAGATCTCTCTCAACAACAACAACGGAGGAGGAGGAAAAGAGAGAGATCTCTCTCTCTCTCTCTCAACAACAACAACGGAGGAGGAGGAAAAGAGAGAGATCTCTCTCAACAACAACAACGGAGGAGGAGGAAAAGAGAGAGATCTCTCTCTCTCTCTCTCAACAACAACAACGGAGGAGGAGGAAAAGAGAGAGATCTCTCTCAACAACAACAACGGAGGAGGAGGAAAAGAGAGAGATCTCTCTCTCTCTCTCTCAACAACAACAACGGAGGAGGAGGAAAAGAGAGAGATCTCTCTCAACAACAACAACGGAGGAGGAGGAAAAGAGAGAGATCTCTCTCTCTCTCTCTCAACAACAACAACGGAGGAGGAGGAAAAGAGAGAGATCTCTCTCAACAACAACAACGGAGGAGGAGGAAAAGAGAGAGATCTCTCTCTCTCTCTCTCAACAACAACAACGGAGGAGGAGGAAAAGAGAGAGATCTCTCTCAACAACAACAACGGAGGAGGAGGAAAAGAGAGAGATCTCTCTCTCTCTCTCTCAACAACAACAACGGAGGAGGAGGAAAAGAGAGAGATCTCTCTCAACAACAACAACGGAGGAGGAGGAAAAGAGAGAGATCTCTCTCTCTCTCTCTCTCAACAACAACAACGGAGGAGGAGGAAAAGAGAGAGATCTCAACAACAACAACGGAGGAGGAGGAAAAGAGAGAGATCTCTCTCTCTCTCTCAACAACAACAACGGAGGAGGAGGAAAAGAGAGAGATCTCTCTCAACAACAACAACGGAGGAGGAGGAAAAGAGAGAGATCTCTCTCTCTCTCTCAACAACAACAACGGAGGAGGAGGAAAAGAGAGAGATCTCTCTCAACAACAACAACGGAGGAGGAGGAAAAGAGAGAGATCTCTCTCTCTCTCTCAACAACAACAACGGAGGAGGAGGAAAAGAGAGAGATCTCTCTCAACAACAACAACGGAGGAGGAGGAAAAGAGAGAGATCTCTCTCTCTCTCTCAACAACAACAACGGAGGAGGAGGAAAAGAGAGAGATCTCTCTCAACAACAACAACGGAGGAGGAGGAAAAGAGAGAGATCTCTCTCTCTCAACAACAACAACGGAGGAGGAGGAAAAGAGAGAGATCTCTCTCAACAACAACAACGGAGGAGGAGGAAAAGAGAGAGATCTCTCTCTCTCTCAACAACAACAACGGAGGAGGAGGAAAAGAGAGAGATCTCTCTCAACAACAACAACGGAGGAGGAGGAAAAGAGAGAGATCTCTCTCTCTCTCAACAACAACAACGGAGGAGGAGGAAAAGAGAGAGATCTCTCTCAACAACAACAACGGAGGAGGAGGAAAAGAGAGAGATCTCTCTCTCTCTCAACAACAACAACGGAGGAGGAGGAAAAGAGAGAGATCTCTCTCAACAACAACAACGGAGGAGGAGGAAAAGAGAGAGATCTCTCTCTCTCTCAACAACAACAACGGAGGAGGAGGAAAAGAGAGAGATCTCTCTCAACAACAACAACGGAGGAGGAGGAAAAGAGAGAGATCTCTCTCTCTCTCAACAACAACAACGGAGGAGGAGGAAAAGAGAGAGATCTCTCTCAACAACAACAACGGAGGAGGAGGAAAAGAGAGAGATCTCTCTCTCTCTCAACAACAACAACGGAGGAGGAGGAAAAGAGAGAGATCTCTCTCAACAACAACAACGGAGGAGGAGGAAAAGAGAGAGATCTCTCTCTCTCTCAACAACAACAACGGAGGAGGAGGAAAAGAGAGAGATCTCTCTCAACAACAACAACGGAGGAGGAGGAAAAGAGAGAGATCTCTCTCTCTCTCAACAACAACAACGGAGGAGGAGGAAAAGAGAGAGATCTCTCTCAACAACAACAACGGAGGAGGAGGAAAAGAGAGAGATCTCTCTCTCTCTCAACAACAACAACGGAGGAGGAGGAAAAGAGAGAGATCTCTCTCAACAACAACAACGGAGGAGGAGGAAAAGAGAGAGATCTC
>NW_026599588.1:0-3416 GCF_023634155.1 Falco peregrinus | reverse complement strand
ATCTCTCTCTTTTCCTCCTCCTCCGTTGTTGTTGTTGAGAGAGATATCTCTCTCTTTTCCTCCTCCTCCGTTGTTGTTGTTGAGAGAGATATCTCTCTCTTTTCCTCCTCCTCCGTTGTTGTTGTTGAGAGAGATATCTCTCTCTTTTCCTCCTCCTCCGTTGTTGTTGTTGAGAGAGATATCTCTCTCTTTTCCTCCTCCTCCGTTGTTGTTGTTGAGAGAGATATCTCTCTCTTTTCCTCCTCCTCCGTTGTTGTTGTTGAGAGAGATATCTCTCTCTTTTCCTCCTCCTCCGTTGTTGTTGTTGAGAGAGATATCTCTCTCTTTTCCTCCTCCTCCGTTGTTGTTGTTGAGAGAGATATCTCTCTCTTTTCCTCCTCCTCCGTTGTTGTTGTTGAGAGAGATATCTCTCTCTTTTCCTCCTCCTCCGTTGTTGTTGTTGAGAGAGATATCTCTCTCTTTTCCTCCTCCTCCGTTGTTGTTGTTGAGAGAGATATCTCTCTCTTTTCCTCCTCCTCCGTTGTTGTTGTTGAGAGAGATATCTCTCTCTTTTCCTCCTCCTCCGTTGTTGTTGTTGAGAGAGATATCTCTCTCTTTTCCTCCTCCTCCGTTGTTGTTGTTGAGAGAGATATCTCTCTCTTTTCCTCCTCCTCCGTTGTTGTTGTTGAGAGAGATATCTCTCTCTTTTCCTCCTCCTCCGTTGTTGTTGTTGAGAGAGATATCTCTCTCTTTTCCTCCTCCTCCGTTGTTGTTGTTGAGAGAGATATCTCTCTCTTTTCCTCCTCCTCCGTTGTTGTTGTTGAGAGAGATATCTCTCTCTTTTCCTCCTCCTCCGTTGTTGTTGTTGAGAGAGATATCTCTCTCTTTTCCTCCTCCTCCGTTGTTGTTGTTGAGAGAGATATCTCTCTCTTTTCCTCCTCCCGTTGTTGTTGTTGAGAGAGATATCTCTCTCTTTTCCTCCTCCTCCGTTGTTGTTGTTGAGAGAGATATCTCTCTCTTTTCCTCCTCCTCCGTTGTTGTTGTTGAGAGAGATATCTCTCTCTTTTCCTCCTCCTCCGTTGTTGTTGTTGAGAGAGATATCTCTCTCTTTTCCTCCTCCTCCGTTGTTGTTGTTGAGAGAGATATCTCTCTCTTTTCCTCCTCCTCCGTTGTTGTTGTTGAGAGAGATATCTCTCTCTTTTCCTCCTCCTCCGTTGTTGTTGTTGAGAGAGATATCTCTCTCTTTTCCTCCTCCTCCGTTGTTGTTGTTGAGAGAGATATCTCTCTCTTTTCCTCCTCCTCCGTTGTTGTTGTTGAGAGAGATATCTCTCTCTTTTCCTCCTCCTCCGTTGTTGTTGTTGAGAGAGATATCTCTCTCTTTTCCTCCTCCTCCGTTGTTGTTGTTGAGAGAGATATCTCTCTCTTTTCCTCCTCCTCCGTTGTTGTTGTTGAGAGAGATATCTCTCTCTTTTCCTCCTCCTCCGTTGTTGTTGTTGAGAGAGATATCTCTCTCTTTTCCTCCTCCTCCGTTGTTGTTGTTGAGAGAGATATCTCTCTCTTTTCCTCCTCCCGTTGTTGTTGTTGAGAGAGATATCTCTCTCTTTTCCTCCTCCTCCGTTGTTGTTGTTGAGAGAGATATCTCTCTCTTTTCCTCCTCCTCCGTTGTTGTTGTTGAGAGAGATATCTCTCTCTTTTCCTCCTCCTCCGTTGTTGTTGTTGAGAGAGATATCTCTCTCTTTTCCTCCTCCTCCGTTGTTGTTGTTGAGAGAGATATCTCTCTCTTTTCCTCCTCCTCCGTTGTTGTTGTTGAGAGAGATATCTCTCTCTTTTCCTCCTCCTCCGTTGTTGTTGTTGAGAGAGATATCTCTCTCTTTTCCTCCTCCTCCGTTGTTGTTGTTGAGAGAGATATCTCTCTCTTTTCCTCCTCCTCCGTTGTTGTTGTTGAGAGAGATATCTCTCTCTTTTCCTCCTCCTCCGTTGTTGTTGTTGAGAGAGATATCTCTCTCTTTTCCTCCTCCTCCGTTGTTGTTGTTGAGAGAGATATCTCTCTCTTTTCCTCCTCCTCCGTTGTTGTTGTTGAGAGAGATATCTCTCTCTTTTCCTCCTCCTCCGTTGTTGTTGTTGAGAGAGATATCTCTCTCTTTTCCTCCTCCTCCGTTGTTGTTGTTGAGAGAGATATCTCTCTCTTTTCCTCCTCCTCCGTTGTTGTTGTTGAGAGAGATATCTCTCTCTTTTCCTCCTCCTCCGTTGTTGTTGTTGAGAGAGATATCTCTCTCTTTTCCTCCTCCTCCGTTGTTGTTGTTGAGAGAGATATCTCTCTCTTTTCCTCCTCCTCCGTTGTTGTTGTTGAGAGAGATATCTCTCTCTTTTTCCCTCCTCCTCCGTTGTTGTTGTTGAGAGAGATTTCTCTCTCTTTTCCTCCTCCTCCGTTGTTGTTGTTGAGAGAGATATCTCTCTCTTTTCCTCCTCCTCCGTTGTTGTTGTTGAGAGAGATATCTCTCTCTTTTCCTCCTCCTCCGTTGTTGTTGTTGAGAGAGATATCTCTCTCTTTTCCTCCTCCTCCGTTGTTGTTGTTGAGAGAGATATCTCTCTCTTTTCCTCCTCCTCCGTTGTTGTTGTTGAGAGAGATATCTCTCTCTTTTCCTCCTCCTCCGTTGTTGTTGTTGAGAGAGATATCTCTCTCTTTTCCTCCTCCTCCGTTGTTGTTGTTGAGAGAGATATCTCTCTCTTTTCCTCCTCCTCCGTTGTTGTTGTTGAGAGAGATATCTCTCTCTTTTCCTCCTCCTCCGTTGTTGTTGTTGAGAGAGATATCTCTCTCTTTTCCTCCTCCTCCGTTGTTGTTGTTGAGAGAGATATCTCTCTCTTTTCCTCCTCCTCCGTTGTTGTTGTTGAGAGAGATATCTCTCTCTTTCTCCTCCTCCGTTGTTGTTGTTGAGAGAGATATCTCTCTCTTTTCCTCCTCCTCCGTTGTTGTTGTTGAGAGAGATATCTCTCTCTTTTCCTCCTCCTCCGTTGTTGTTGTTGAGAGAGATATCTCTCTCTTTTCCTCCTCCTCCGTTGTTGTTGTTGAGAGAGATATCTCTCTCTTTTCCTCCTCCTCCGTTGTTGTTGTTGAGAGAGATATCTCTCTCTTTTCCTCCTCCTCCGTTGTTGTTGTTGAGAGAGATATCTCTCTCTTTTCCTCCTCCTCCGTTGTTGTTGTTGAGAGAGATATCTCTCTCTTTTCCTCCTCCTCCGTTGTTGTTGTTGAGAGAGATATCTCTCTCTTTTCCTCCTCCTCCGTTGTTGTTGTTGAGAGAGATATCTCTCTCTTTTCCTCCTCCTCCGTTGTTGTTGTTGAGAGAGATATCTCTCTCTTTTCCTCCTCCTCCGTTGTTGTTGTTGAGAGAGATATCTCTCTCTTTTCCTCCTCCTCCGTTGTTGTTGTTGAGAGAGAT
>NW_026599587.1:0-3871 GCF_023634155.1 Falco peregrinus | reverse complement strand
TTCTTTCTCTCTTTTCCTCCTCCTCCGTTGTTGTTGTTGAGAGAGAGACTCTCTCTTTTCCTCCTCCTCCGTTGTTGTTGTTGAGAGAGAGTCTCTCTCTCTTTTCCTCCTCCTCCGTTGTTGTTGTTGAGAGAGAGACTCTCTCTTTTCCTCCTCCTCCGTTGTTGTTGTTGAGAGAGAGCTCTCTCTCTCTTTTCCTCCTCCTCGTTGTTGTTGTTGAGAGAGAGACTCTCTCTTTTCCTCCTCCTCCGTTGTTGTTGTTGAGAGAGAGTCTCTCTCTTTTCCTCCTCCTCCGTTGTTGTTGTTGAGAGAGAGACTCTCTCTTTTCCTCCTCCTCCGTTGTTGTTGTTGAGAGAGAGTCTCTCTTCTCTTTTCCTCCTCCTCCGTTGTTGTTGTTGAGAGAGAGACTCTCTCTTTTCCTCCTCCTCCGTTGTTGTTGTTGAGAGAGAGTCTCTCTCTCTTTTCCTCCTCCTCCGTTGTTGTTGTTGAGAGAGAGACTCTCTCTTTTCCTCCTCCTCCGTTGTTGTTGTTGAGAGAGAGTCTCTCTCTCTTTTCCTCCTCCTCCGTTGTTGTTGTTGAGAGAGAGACTCTCTCTTTTCCTCCTCCTCCGTTGTTGTTGTTGAGAGAGAGTCTCTCTCTCTTTTCCTCCTCCTCCGTTGTTGTTGTTGAGAGAGAGACTCTCTCTTTTCCTCCTCCTCCGTTGTTGTTGTTGAGAGAGAGTCTCTCTCTCTTTTCCTCCTCCTCCGTTGTTGTTGTTGAGAGAGAGACTCTCTCTTTTCCTCCTCCTCCGTTGTTGTTGTTGAGAGAGAGTCTCTCTCTTTTCCTCCTCCTCCGTTGTTGTTGTTGAGAGAGAGACTCTCTCTTTTCCTCCTCCTCCGTTGTTGTTGTTGAGAGAGAGTCTCTCTCTCTTTTCCTCCTCCTCCGTTGTTGTTGTTGAGAGAGAGACTCTCTCTTTTCCTCCTCCTCCGTTGTTGTTGTTGAGAGAGAGTCTCTTCTCTTTTCCTCCTCCTCCGTTGTTGTTGTTGAGAGAGAGACTCTCTCTTTTCCTCCTCCTCCGTTGTTGTTGTTGAGAGAGAGTCTCTCTCTCTTTTCCTCCTCCTCCGTTGTTGTTGTTGAGAGAGAGACTCTCTCTTTTCCTCCTCCTCCGTTGTTGTTGTTGAGAGAGAGTCTCTCTCTTTTCCTCCTCCTCCGTTGTTGTTGTTGAGAGAGAGACTCTCTCTTTTCCTCCTCCTCCGTTGTTGTTGTTGAGAGAGAGTCTCTCTCTTTTCCTCCTCCTCCGTTGTTGTTGTTGAGAGAGACTCTCTCTTTTCCTCCTCCTCCGTTGTTGTTGTTGAGAGAGAGTCTCTCTCTTTTCCTCCTCCTCCGTTGTTGTTGTTGAGAGAGACTCTCTCTTTTCCTCCTCCTCCGTTGTTGTTGTTGAGAGAGAGTCTCTCTCTTTTCCTCCTCCTCCGTTGTTGTTGTTGAGAGAGAGACTCTCTCTTTTCCTCCTCCTCCGTTGTTGTTGTTGAGAGAGAGTCTCTCTCTTTTCCTCCTCCTCCGTTGTTGTTGTTGAGAGAGAGACTCTCTCTTTTCCTCCTCCTCCGTTGTTGTTGTTGAGAGAGAGTCTCTCTCTTTTCCTCCTCCTCCGTTGTTGTTGTTGAGAGAGAGACTCTCTCTCTTTTCCTCCTCCTCCGTTGTTGTTGTTGAGAGAGAGTCTCTCTCTTTTCCTCCTCCTCCGTTGTTGTTGTTGAGAGAGAGACTCTCTCTCTTTTCCTCCTCCTCCGTTGTTGTTGTTGAGAGAGAGTCTCTCTCTTTTCCTCCTCCTCCGTTGTTGTTGTTGAGAGAGAGACTCTCTCTCTTTTCCTCCTCCTCCGTTGTTGTTGTTGAGAGAGAGTCTCTCTCTTTTCCTCCTCCTCCGTTGTTGTTGTTGAGAGAGAGACTCTCTCTCTTTTCCTCCTCCTCCGTTGTTGTTGTTGAGAGAGAGTCTCTCTCTTTTCCTCCTCCTCCGTTGTTGTTGTTGAGAGAGAGACTCTCTCTCTTTTCCTCCTCCTCCGTTGTTGTTGTTGAGAGAGAGTCTCTCTCTTTTCCTCCTCCTCCGTTGTTGTTGTTGAGAGAGAGACTCTCTCTCTTTTCCTCCTCCTCCGTTGTTGTTGTTGAGAGAGAGTCTCTCTCTTTTCCTCCTCCTCCGTTGTTGTTGTTGAGAGAGAGACTCTCTCTCTTTTCCTCCTCCTCCGTTGTTGTTGTTGAGAGAGAGTCTCTCTCTTTTCCTCCTCCTCCGTTGTTGTTGTTGAGAGAGAGACTCTCTCTCTTTTCCTCCTCCTCCGTTGTTGTTGTTGAGAGAGAGTCTCTCTCTTTTCCTCCTCCTCCGTTGTTGTTGTTGAGAGAGAGACTCTCTCTCTTTTCCTCCTCCTCCGTTGTTGTTGTTGAGAGAGAGTCTCTCTCTTTTCCTCCTCCTCCGTTGTTGTTGTTGAGAGAGAGACTCTCTCTCTTTTCCTCCTCCTCCGTTGTTGTTGTTGAGAGAGAGTCTCTCTCTTTTCCTCCTCCTCCGTTGTTGTTGTTGAGAGAGAGACTCTCTCTCTTTTCCTCCTCCTCCGTTGTTGTTGTTGAGAGAGAGTCTCTCTCTTTTCCTCCTCCTCCGTTGTTGTTGTTGAGAGAGAGACTCTCTCTCTTTTCCTCCTCCTCCGTTGTTGTTGTTGAGAGAGAGTCTCTCTCTTTTCCTCCTCCTCCGTTGTTGTTGTTGAGAGAGAGACTCTCTCTCTTTTCCTCCTCCTCCGTTGTTGTTGTTGAGAGAGAGTCTCTCTCTTTTCCTCCTCCTCCGTTGTTGTTGTTGAGAGAGAGACTCTCTCTCTTTCTCCTCCTCCTCCGTTGTTGTTGTTGAGAGAGATCTCTTTTCCTCCTCCTCCGTTGTTGTTGTTGAGAGAGAGACTCTCTCTCTTTTCCTCCTCCTCCGTTGTTGTTGTTGAGAGAGTCTCTCTCTTTTCCTCCTCCTCCGTTGTTGTTGTTGAGAGAGAGACTCTCTCTCTTTTCCTCCTCCTCCGTTGTTGTTGTTGAGAGAGTCTCTCTCTTTTCCTCCTCCTCCGTTGTTGTTGTTGAGAGAGAGACTCTCTCTCTTTTCCTCCTCCTCCGTTGTTGTTGTTGAGAGAGTCTCTCTCTTTTCCTCCTCCTCCGTTGTTGTTGTTGAGAGAGAGACTCTCTCTCTTTTCCTCCTCCTCCGTTGTTGTTGTTGAGAGAGTCTCTCTCTTTTCCTCCTCCTCCGTTGTTGTTGTTGAGAGAGAGACTCTCTCTCTTTTCCTCCTCCTCCGTTGTTGTTGTTGAGAGAGTCTCTCTCTTTTCCTCCTCCTCCGTTGTTGTTGTTGAGAGAGAGACTCTCTCTCTTTTCCTCCTCCTCCGTTGTTGTTGTTGAGAGAGTCTCTCTCTTTTCCTCCTCCTCCGTTGTTGTTGTTGAGAGAGAGACTCTCTCTCTTTTCCTCCTCCTCCGTTGTTGTTGTTGAGAGAGTCTCTCTCTTTTCCTCCTCCTCCGTTGTTGTTGTTGAGAGAGAGACTCTCTCTCTTTTCCTCCTCCTCCGTTGTTGTTGTTGAGAGAGTCTCTCTCTTTTCCTCCTCCTCCGTTGTTGTTGTTGAGAGAGAGACTCTCTCTCTTTTCCTCCTCCTCCGTTGTTGTTGTTGAGAGAGTCTCTCTCTTTTCCTCCTCCTCCGTTGTTGTTGTTGAGAGAGAGACTCTCTCTCTTTTCCTCCTCCTCCGTTGTTGTTGTTGAGAGAGTCTCTCTCTTTTCCTCCTCCTCCGTTGTTGTTGTTGAGAGAGAGACTCTCTCTCTTTTCCTCCTCCTCCGTTGTTGTTGTTGAGAGAGTCTCTCTCTTTTCCTCCTCCTCCGTTGTTGTTGTTGAGAGAGGT
>NW_026599586.1:0-3953 GCF_023634155.1 Falco peregrinus | reverse complement strand
TGAGAGAGAGATCTCTCTCTTTTCCTCCTCCTCCGTTGTTGTTGTTGAGAGAGATCTCTCTCTTTTCCTCCTCCTCCGTTGTTGTTGTTGAGAGAGAGATCTCTCTCTTTTCCTCCTCCTCCGTTGTTGTTGTTGAGAGAGATCTCTCTCTTTTCCTCCTCCTCCGTTGTTGTTGTTGAGAGAGAGATCTCTCTCTTTTCCTCCTCCTCCGTTGTTGTTGTTGAGAGAGATCTCTCTCTTTTCCTCCTCCTCCGTTGTTGTTGTTGAGAGAGAGATCTCTCTCTTTTCCTCCTCCTCCGTTGTTGTTGTTGAGAGAGATCTCTCTCTTTTCCTCCTCCTCCGTTGTTGTTGTTGAGAGAGAGATCTCTCTCTTTTCCTCCTCCTCCGTTGTTGTTGTTGAGAGAGATCTCTCTCTTTTCCTCCTCCTCCGTTGTTGTTGTTGAGAGAGAGATCTCTCTCTTTTCCTCCTCCTCCGTTGTTGTTGTTGAGAGAGATCTCTCTCTTTTCCTCCTCCTCCGTTGTTGTTGTTGAGAGAGAGATCTCTCTCTTTTCCTCCTCCTCCGTTGTTGTTGTTGAGAGAGATCTCTCTCTTTTCCTCCTCCTCCGTTGTTGTTGTTGAGAGAGAGATCTCTCTCTTTTCCTCCTCCTCCGTTGTTGTTGTTGAGAGAGATCTCTCTCTTTTCCTCCTCCTCCGTTGTTGTTGTTGAGAGAGAGATCTCTCTCTTTTCCTCCTCCTCCGTTGTTGTTGTTGAGAGAGATCTCTCTCTTTTCCTCCTCCTCCGTTGTTGTTGTTGAGAGAGAGATCTCTCTCTTTTCCTCCTCCTCCGTTGTTGTTGTTGAGAGAGATCTCTCTCTTTTCCTCCTCCTCCGTTGTTGTTGTTGAGAGAGAGATCTCTCTCTTTTCCTCCTCCTCCGTTGTTGTTGTTGAGAGAGATCTCTCTCTTTTCCTCCTCCTCCGTTGTTGTTGTTGAGAGAGAGATCTCTCTCTTTTCCTCCTCCTCCGTTGTTGTTGTTGAGAGAGATCTCTCTCTTTTCCTCCTCCTCCGTTGTTGTTGTTGAGAGAGAGATCTCTCTCTTTTCCTCCTCCTCCGTTGTTGTTGTTGAGAGAGATCTCTCTCTTTTCCTCCTCCTCCGTTGTTGTTGTTGAGAGAGAGATCTCTCTCTTTTCCTCCTCCTCCGTTGTTGTTGTTGAGAGAGATCTCTCTCTTTTCCTCCTCCTCCGTTGTTGTTGTTGAGAGAGAGAGATCTCTCTCTTTTCCTCCTCCTCCTCGTTGTTGTTGTTGAGAGAGATCTCTCTCTTTTCCTCCTCCTCCGTTGTTGTTGTTGAGAGAGAGATCTCTCTCTTTTCCTCCTCCTCCGTTGTTGTTGTTGAGAGAGATCTCTCTCTTTTCCTCCTCCTCCGTTGTTGTTGTTGAGAGAGAGATCTCTCTCTTTTCCTCCTCCTCCGTTGTTGTTGTTGAGAGAGATCTCTCTCTTTTCCTCCTCCTCCGTTGTTGTTGTTGAGAGAGAGATCTCTCTCTTTTCCTCCTCCTCCGTTGTTGTTGTTGAGAGAGATCTCTCTCTTTTCCTCCTCCTCCGTTGTTGTTGTTGAGAGAGAGATCTCTCTCTTTTCCTCCTCCTCCGTTGTTGTTGTTGAGAGAGATCTCTCTCTTTTCCTCCTCCTCCGTTGTTGTTGTTGAGAGAGAGATCTCTCTCTTTTCCTCCTCCTCCGTTGTTGTTGTTGAGAGAGATCTCTCTCTTTTCCTCCTCCTCCGTTGTTGTTGTTGAGAGAGAGATCTCTCTCTTTTCCTCCTCCTCCGTTGTTGTTGTTGAGAGAGATCTCTCTCTTTTCCTCCTCCTCCGTTGTTGTTGTTGAGAGAGAGATCTCTCTCTTTTCCTCCTCCTCCGTTGTTGTTGTTGAGAGAGATCTCTCTCTTTTCCTCCTCCTCCGTTGTTGTTGTTGAGAGAGAGATCTCTCTCTTTTCCTCCTCCTCCGTTGTTGTTGTTGAGAGAGATCTCTCTCTTTTCCTCCTCCTCCGTTGTTGTTGTTGAGAGAGAGATCTCTCTCTTTTCCTCCTCCTCCGTTGTTGTTGTTGAGAGAGATCTCTCTCTTTTCCTCCTCCTCCGTTGTTGTTGTTGAGAGAGAGATCTCTCTCTTTTCCTCCTCCTCCGTTGTTGTTGTTGAGAGAGATCTCTCTCTTTTCCTCCTCCTCCGTTGTTGTTGTTGAGAGAGAGATCTCTCTCTTTTCCTCCTCCTCCGTTGTTGTTGTTGAGAGAGATCTCTCTCTTTTCCTCCTCCTCCGTTGTTGTTGTTGAGAGAGAGATCTCTCTCTTTTCCTCCTCCTCCGTTGTTGTTGTTGAGAGAGATCTCTCTCTTTTCCTCCTCCTCCGTTGTTGTTGTTGAGAGAGAGATCTCTCTCTTTTCCTCCTCCTCCGTTGTTGTTGTTGAGAGAGATCTCTCTCTTTTCCTCCTCCTCCGTTGTTGTTGTTGAGAGAGAGATCTCTCTCTTTTCCTCCTCCTCCGTTGTTGTTGTTGAGAGAGATCTCTCTCTTTTCCTCCTCCTCCGTTGTTGTTGTTGAGAGAGAGAGATCTCTCTCTTTTCCTCCTCCTCCGTTGTTGTTGTTGAGAGAGATCTCTCTCTTTTCCTCCTCCTCCGTTGTTGTTGTTGAGAGAGAGAGATCTCTCTCTTTTCCTCCTCCTCCGTTGTTGTTGTTGAGAGAGATCTCTCTCTTTTCCTCCTCCTCCGTTGTTGTTGTTGAGAGAGAGAGATCTCTCTCTTTTCCTCCTCCTCCGTTGTTGTTGTTGAGAGAGATCTCTCTCTTTTCCTCCTCCTCCGTTGTTGTTGTTGAGAGAGAGAGATCTCTCTCTTTTCCTCCTCCTCCGTTGTTGTTGTTGAGAGAGATCTCTCTCTTTTCCTCCTCCGTTGTTGTTGTTGAGAGAGAGAGATCTCTCTCTTTTCCTCCTCCTCCGTTGTTGTTGTTGAGAGAGATCTCTCTCTTTTCCTCCTCCTCCGTTGTTGTTGTTGAGAGAGAGAGATCTCTCTCTTTTCCTCCTCCTCCGTTGTTGTTGTTGAGAGAGATCTCTCTCTTTTCCTCCTCCTCCGTTGTTGTTGTTGAGAGAGAGAGATCTCTCTCTTTTCCTCCTCCTCCGTTGTTGTTGTTGAGAGAGATCTCTCTCTTTTCCTCCTCCTCCGTTGTTGTTGTTGAGAGAGAGAGATCTCTCTCTTTTCCTCCTCCTCCGTTGTTGTTGTTGAGAGAGATCTCTCTCTTTTCCTCCTCCTCCGTTGTTGTTGTTGAGAGAGAGACTCTCTCTTTTCCTCCTCCTCCGTTGTTGTTGTTGAGAGAGATCTCTCTCTTTTCCTCCTCCTCCGTTGTTGTTGTTGAGAGAGAGAGATCTCTCTCTTTTCCTCCTCCTCCGTTGTTGTTGTTGAGAGAGATCTCTCTCTTTTCCTCCTCCGTTGTTGTTGTTGAGAGAGAGAGATCTCTCTCTTTTCCTCCTCCTCCGTTGTTGTTGTTGAGAGAGATCTCTCTCTTTTCCTCCTCCTCCGTTGTTGTTGTTGAGAGAGAGAGATCTCTCTCTTTTCCTCCTCCTCCGTTGTTGTTGTTGAGAGAGATCTCTCTCTTTTCCTCCTCCTCCGTTGTTGTTGTTGAGAGAGAGAGATCTCTCTCTTTTCCTCCTCCTCCGTTGTTGTTGTTGAGAGAGATCTCTCTCTTTTCCTCCTCCTCCGTTGTTGTTGTTGAGAGAGAGAGATCTCTCTCTTTTCCTCCTCCTCCGTTGTTGTTGTTGAGAGAGATCTCTCTCTTTTCCTCCTCCTCCGTTGTTGTTGTTGAGAGAGAGAGATCTCTCTCTTTTCCTCCTCCTCCGTTGTTGTTGTTGAGAGAGATCTCTCTCTTTTCCTCCTCCTCCGTTGTTGTTGTTGAGAGAGAGAGATCTCTCTCTTTTCCTCCTCCTCCGTTGTTGTTGTTGAGAGAGA
>NW_026599585.1:0-5110 GCF_023634155.1 Falco peregrinus | reverse complement strand
TCTCTCTTTTCCTCCTCCTCCGTTGTTGTTGTTGAGAGAGAGATCTCTCTCTTTTCCTCCTCCTCCGTTGTTGTTGTTGAGAGAGATCTCTCTCTTTTCCTCCTCCTCCGTTGTTGTTGTTGAGAGAGAGATCTCTCTCTTTTCCTCCTCCTCCGTTGTTGTTGTTGAGAGAGATCTCTCTCTTTTCCTCCTCCTCCGTTGTTGTTGTTGAGAGAGAGATCTCTCTCTTTTCCTCCTCCTCCTCGTTGTTGTTGTTGAGAGAGATCTCTCTCTTTTCCTCCTCCTCCGTTGTTGTTGTTGAGAGAGAGATCTCTCTCTTTTCCTCCTCCTCCGTTGTTGTTGTTGAGAGAGATCTCTCTCTTTTCCTCCTCCTCCGTTGTTGTTGTTGAGAGAGAGATCTCTCTCTTTTCCTCCTCCTCCGTTGTTGTTGTTGAGAGAGATCTCTCTCTTTTCCTCCTCCTCCGTTGTTGTTGTTGAGAGAGAGATCTCTCTCTTTTCCTCCTCCTCCGTTGTTGTTGTTGAGAGAGATCTCTCTCTTTTCCTCCTCCTCCGTTGTTGTTGTTGAGAGAGAGATCTCTCTCTTTTCCTCCTCCTCCGTTGTTGTTGTTGAGAGAGATCTCTCTCTTTTCCTCCTCCTCCGTTGTTGTTGTTGAGAGAGAGATCTCTCTCTTTTCCTCCTCCTCCGTTGTTGTTGTTGAGAGAGATCTCTCTCTTTTCCTCCTCCTCCGTTGTTGTTGTTGAGAGAGAGATCTCTCTCTTTTCCTCCTCCTCCGTTGTTGTTGTTGAGAGAGATCTCTCTCTTTTCCTCCTCCTCCGTTGTTGTTGTTGAGAGAGAGATCTCTCTCTTTTCCTCCTCCTCCGTTGTTGTTGTTGAGAGAGATCTCTCTCTTTTCCTCCTCCTCCGTTGTTGTTGTTGAGAGAGAGATCTCTCTCTTTTCCTCCTCCTCCGTTGTTGTTGTTGAGAGAGATCTCTCTCTTTTCCTCCTCCTCCGTTGTTGTTGTTGAGAGAGAGATCTCTCTCTTTTCCTCCTCCTCCGTTGTTGTTGTTGAGAGAGATCTCTCTCTTTTCCTCCTCCTCCGTTGTTGTTGTTGAGAGAGAGATCTCTCTCTTTTCCTCCTCCTCCGTTGTTGTTGTTGAGAGAGATCTCTCTCTTTTCCTCCTCCTCCGTTGTTGTTGTTGAGAGAGAGATCTCTCTCTTTTCCTCCTCCTCCGTTGTTGTTGTTGAGAGAGATCTCTCTCTTTTCCTCCTCCTCCGTTGTTGTTGTTGAGAGAGAGATCTCTCTCTTTTCCTCCTCCTCCGTTGTTGTTGTTGAGAGAGATCTCTCTCTTTTCCTCCTCCTCCGTTGTTGTTGTTGAGAGAGAGATCTCTCTCTTTTCCTCCTCCTCCGTTGTTGTTGTTGAGAGAGATCTCTCTCTTTTCCTCCTCCTCCGTTGTTGTTGTTGAGAGAGAGATCTCTCTCTTTTCCTCCTCCTCCGTTGTTGTTGTTGAGAGAGATCTCTCTCTTTTCCTCCTCCTCCGTTGTTGTTGTTGAGAGAGAGATCTCTCTCTTTTCCTCCTCCTCCGTTGTTGTTGTTGAGAGAGATCTCTCTCTTTTCCTCCTCCTCCGTTGTTGTTGTTGAGAGAGAGATCTCTCTCTTTTCCTCCTCCTCCGTTGTTGTTGTTGAGAGAGATCTCTCTCTTTTCCTCCTCCTCCGTTGTTGTTGTTGAGAGAGAGATCTCTCTCTTTTCCTCCTCCTCCGTTGTTGTTGTTGAGAGAGATCTCTCTCTTTTCCTCCTCCTCCGTTGTTGTTGTTGAGAGAGAGATCTCTCTCTTTTCCTCCTCCTCCGTTGTTGTTGTTGAGAGAGATCTCTCTCTTTTCCTCCTCCTCCGTTGTTGTTGTTGAGAGAGAGATCTCTCTCTTTTCCTCCTCCTCCGTTGTTGTTGTTGAGAGAGATCTCTCTCTTTTCCTCCTCCTCCGTTGTTGTTGTTGAGAGAGAGATCTCTCTCTTTTCCTCCTCCTCCGTTGTTGTTGTTGAGAGAGATCTCTCTCTTTTCCTCCTCCTCCGTTGTTGTTGTTGAGAGAGAGATCTCTCTCTTTTCCTCCTCCTCCGTTGTTGTTGTTGAGAGAGATCTCTCTCTTTTCCTCCTCCTCCGTTGTTGTTGTTGAGAGAGAGATCTCTCTCTTTTCCTCCTCCTCCGTTGTTGTTGTTGAGAGAGATCTCTCTCTTTTCCTCCTCCTCCGTTGTTGTTGTTGAGAGAGAGATCTCTCTCTTTTCCTCCTCCTCCGTTGTTGTTGTTGAGAGAGATCTCTCTCTTTTCCTCCTCCTCCGTTGTTGTTGTTGAGAGAGAGATCTCTCTCTTTTCCTCCTCCTCCGTTGTTGTTGTTGAGAGAGATCTCTCTCTTTTCCTCCTCCTCCGTTGTTGTTGTTGAGAGAGAGATCTCTCTCTTTTCCTCCTCCTCCGTTGTTGTTGTTGAGAGAGATCTCTCTCTTTTCCTCCTCCTCCGTTGTTGTTGTTGAGAGAGAGATCTCTCTCTTTTCCTCCTCCTCCGTTGTTGTTGTTGAGAGAGATCTCTCTCTTTTCCTCCTCCTCCGTTGTTGTTGTTGAGAGAGAGATCTCTCTCTTTTCCTCCTCCTCCGTTGTTGTTGTTGAGAGAGATCTCTCTCTTTTCCTCCTCCTCCGTTGTTGTTGTTGAGAGAGAGATCTCTCTCTTTTCCTCCTCCTCCGTTGTTGTTGTTGAGAGAGATCTCTCTCTTTTCCTCCTCCTCCGTTGTTGTTGTTGAGAGAGAGATCTCTCTCTTTTCCTCCTCCTCCGTTGTTGTTGTTGAGAGAGATCTCTCTCTTTTCCTCCTCCTCCGTTGTTGTTGTTGAGAGAGAGATCTCTCTCTTTTCCTCCTCCTCCGTTGTTGTTGTTGAGAGAGATCTCTCTCTTTTCCTCCTCCTCCGTTGTTGTTGTTGAGAGAGAGATCTCTCTCTTTTCCTCCTCCTCCGTTGTTGTTGTTGAGAGAGATCTCTCTCTTTTCCTCCTCCTCCGTTGTTGTTGTTGAGAGAGAGATCTCTCTCTTTTCCTCCTCCTCCGTTGTTGTTGTTGAGAGAGATCTCTCTCTTTTCCTCCTCCTCCGTTGTTGTTGTTGAGAGAGAGATCTCTCTCTTTTCCTCCTCCTCCGTTGTTGTTGTTGAGAGAGATCTCTCTCTTTTCCTCCTCCTCCTCCGTTGTTGTTGTTGAGAGAGAGATCTCTCTCTTTTCCTCCTCCTCCGTTGTTGTTGTTGAGAGAGATCTCTCTCTTTTCCTCCTCCTCCGTTGTTGTTGTTGAGAGAGAGATCTCTCTCTTTTCCTCCTCCTCCGTTGTTGTTGTTGAGAGAGATCTCTCTCTTTTCCTCCTCCTCCGTTGTTGTTGTTGAGAGAGAGATCTCTCTCTTTTCCTCCTCCTCCGTTGTTGTTGTTGAGAGAGATCTCTCTCTTTTCCTCCTCCTCCGTTGTTGTTGTTGAGAGAGAGATCTCTCTCTTTTCCTCCTCCTCCGTTGTTGTTGTTGAGAGAGATCTCTCTCTTTTCCTCCTCCTCCGTTGTTGTTGTTGAGAGAGAGATCTCTCTCTTTTCCTCCTCCTCCGTTGTTGTTGTTGAGAGAGATCTCTCTCTTTTCCTCCTCCTCCGTTGTTGTTGTTGAGAGAGAGATCTCTCTCTTTTCCTCCTCCTCCGTTGTTGTTGTTGAGAGAGATCTCTCTCTTTTCCTCCTCCTCCGTTGTTGTTGTTGAGAGAGAGATCTCTCTCTTTTCCTCCTCCTCCGTTGTTGTTGTTGAGAGAGATCTCTCTCTTTTCCTCCTCCTCCTCCGTTGTTGTTGTTGAGAGAGAGATCTCTCTCTTTTCCTCCTCCTCCGTTGTTGTTGTTGAGAGAGATCTCTCTCTTTTCCTCCTCCTCCGTTGTTGTTGTTGAGAGAGAGATCTCTCTCTTTTCCTCCTCCTCCGTTGTTGTTGTTGAGAGAGATCTCTCTCTTTTCCTCCTCCTCCGTTGTTGTTGTTGAGAGAGAGATCTCTCTCTTTTCCTCCTCCTCCGTTGTTGTTGTTGAGAGAGATCTCTCTCTTTTCCTCCTCCTCCGTTGTTGTTGTTGAGAGAGAGATCTCTCTCTTTTCCTCCTCCTCCGTTGTTGTTGTTGAGAGAGATCTCTCTCTTTTCCTCCTCCTCCGTTGTTGTTGTTGAGAGAGAGATCTCTCTCTTTTCCTCCTCCTCCGTTGTTGTTGTTGAGAGAGATCTCTCTCTTTTCCTCCTCCTCCGTTGTTGTTGTTGAGAGAGAGATCTCTCTCTTTTCCTCCTCCTCCGTTGTTGTTGTTGAGAGAGATCTCTCTCTTTTCCTCCTCCTCCGTTGTTGTTGTTGAGAGAGAGATCTCTCTCTTTTCCTCCTCCTCCGTTGTTGTTGTTGAGAGAGATCTCTCTCTTTTCCTCCTCCTCCGTTGTTGTTGTTGAGAGAGAGATCTCTCTCTTTTCCTCCTCCTCCGTTGTTGTTGTTGAGAGAGATCTCTCTCTTTTCCTCCTCCTCCGTTGTTGTTGTTGAGAGAGAGATCTCTCTCTTTTCCTCCTCCTCCGTTGTTGTTGTTGAGAGAGATCTCTCTCTTTTCCTCCTCCTCCGTTGTTGTTGTTGAGAGAGAGATCTCTCTCTTTTCCTCCTCCTCCGTTGTTGTTGTTGAGAGAGATCTCTCTCTTTTCCTCCTCCTCCGTTGTTGTTGTTGAGAGAGAGATCTCTCTCTTTTCCTCCTCCTCCGTTGTTGTTGTTGAGAGAGATCTCTCTCTTTTCCTCCTCCTCCGTTGTTGTTGTTGAGAGAGAGATCTCTCTCTTTTCCTCCTCCTCCGTTGTTGTTGTTGAGAGAGATCTCTCTCTTTTCCTCCTCCTCCGTTGTTGTTGTTGAGAGAGAGATCTCTCTCTTTTCCTCCTCCTCCGTTGTTGTTGTTGAGAGAGATCTCTCTCTTTTCCTCCTCCTCCGTTGTTGTTGTTGAGAGAGAGATCTCTCTCTTTTCCTCCTCCTCCGTTGTTGTTGTTGAGAGAGATCTCTCTCTTTTCCTCCTCCTCCGTTGTTGTTGTTGAGAGAGAGATCTCTCTCTTTTCCTCCTCCTCCGTTGTTGTTGTTGAGAGAGA